>NC_061510.1:209232996-209252096 GCF_022539505.1 Lolium rigidum
GCGAAAAGAACCATTGACGTGAGAATGAATATCATTTTGCTGGAGGATTTTTTTGGGGGGAATAATGCTAATGTTAGACACTTCTTGAGCCGTCTTGAAAAACTTATTGAATTTGTTAACAAATACGGTGTATTCTGGACTACACAAGAAAAACATAAATTTTGGGACAGTTTTTTATTCCTTTATACAGCAATACTTTTTTGTAGCCTTAGATAGAACTCATATTTCTAGTGAAACTTTGCATAAATATACAGAACATTTATACATTCTCACCAAAAATAAAATTGTGATCTCTTTTGAAATTCCAAAGTACCATTTTCAATTTACTTTTTCAAAATCAGAGGACAAGTGTGTTTATAGATGCAAGTGGGTCACCATTATGGTACCCTCTACCTCTAACCCTCTTTAGTTAAAAAAAGTAGTAAAGAGGTTAGAGGGTACATTAATAATGACCCACTTGCATCTCTAAGTGTGCTCGCAAAACCGTGTCCCATCAAACACGCCTAGTTAGATTTTCATTAGTGCCCATCGATTTTTAATTATTGGTTGGAAGTCATATGCATATTTATCTTCAAATGTACTTAGTTGCCCCCGAGGCTCGATCCATCGCTTACTCCGTCCTTGATTATGAGCGTATGGTAGTACACCACTTTTCGCACTACAGATCACATCGCATCGACCAAAAATGAGTGTCATCGTTATAATAAATTCTAATCAGCGGGCTATAAAAATTAAAATAATATATTTTGTCTAGTTGAAGGAGAGAAAAGATAAGTGAGCTCTAGCCATAGGCGGAGCCAGTTAAGGATATGGGTGTACAAATGTACACCCATTTTTTTTTGGGAGAAGAGAAAGTGTGTAAGTCTACTGTAAATTTGTACTAAAACATAGCTCAGAACCCTGAGTTAGTCTTATAATTAATTATTTAAACTTTAATCTCCTATCTCTGTACATCCAAACTACAGTATTTCTTTTGCCTCCGTCCCTGGCTCTAGCTGACTCTAGTACATGCTCCTAGAGTGAAAGGTGGACCATGTAAAGTGCATATTTTTGTAGCAAACTATTGTATATGTTGGCTATATATTATTTGTAGATAGCACCTGATCATACCTCCATCTCAAAGTTTAAGGTTTATATTATTTTTAGAAAGTTAAACTATGTTAAGTTTGACTAAGCTTTTACCAAAAATTATTGATATGCAAAATACAAAAATAATATCATTAAATAGATAATAAAATATATTTTCGTATGGTATGTATAAAATATTATATTTATTGATAAATTGTTCTAAAAGTTTAGTCAAACTTTACTTAGTTTAACTATTAAAAAAAGTCTTAAACTTTAGGATGGAGGTAGTATTGAATTTATTTTTAGAAACATTTTCGGGGAAATTCAATTCGGCTCCCAGGTGCGTATGCTCCTTCTACCAAAAAATCATTTTTCGAAGTGTCGTAAAAATTTGACAAAAAGATCTACATGTACATCTCCATAATATATGTGGGTTCCTCAAGTTTCACAACAAACCAACATATTTTGTGGTCTATGTAAAAAAGAGAAAAAATATCTTGTGAAAAACATTATTTTTTGCACTGAAATTTGTCTTTTTTACACACATCACATAATAAGTCGATTTTTTATGAAACGACTTTGTGAGCGTGTAGCACCTGAAGATGTACGTACAAATTTTTTGTTTCAATTTTTCTGAAGTTCAAAATCCATGTAAGATGCATTTTAAAATAGTGGGAGTATATGCACTCATGTTCCAAAACACCACTCTCACATTTTCGTCTCTTGTACGGAGGGAACTCCGAGAGAACTATACTTGTGCCGTGGTATCAGTTGTAGGCACTTGCTGATCCAACATTTCAGACTCGAAACCATAATGATAGTACTATGTTGACTACGTATTTAAATTTGCTCCACTGATCTTCAGAACGATCGATTGTTAGCCACGTGACAATACCCAGCGACGTCGACGTCCCCCCTCTCCCATTTGGAACATCGAAAGATGCAACTAGTTTCCGGAGCGTCCAAGGCAATCCAATCCACATCTACACTTGAATCGAGCATCCCAACTAGCAAGAATAATCAGATAGGAACGTTCGGTTCATCCAACCTCGAACTTAATTTTGTTTGTCGCTTGTCCCGAGAGCAACATGGGAAAACTAAGACGAATGTACATTGACACCTTACCCGGGTACAGAATTTTGTGCATCATAAGAGGTTTAGGTGTAATACCACTATATACCCAAGAGACACGAAGCCAGTACCACCAAATTTTCCCATCTAAATTAGTTCAGTCCGCATAGAAAAACCAAAGGGTAAACTCTAATGTGATTAAGGGTCTGTTTGGTTTATGACCCTAGCCGACCCTACCAAAATATTGGTTATGCCAATTGCTCTCGCGCTCGTTTGGTTTGTAGCCAATATTTTGGCTGCCTATGTACTACTAATTGGCTATCCAATTTTGATAGGACTGGTGTGGGCATCATCCAAACGAACCCTAAGTATCTTCAACTCATTTCTTTTATCGAAAAGAACATTTGAACTAACTGGATCACCGAGGCTCCTATTGGGGTGACGAAACAATCACCGACTCCCACTGGTAGAAAAATGGCCTTTAGTCGCGGTTGCGCAACCGCGACCAATTAAGCGCGACTAAAGGCCCCTCCTTTAGTCGCGGTTGCTTACGAACCGCGACTAAAGGTCCGTCCACGTGGGCGGCTAGCGTGCGCCTGGGCGAAGGACCTTTAGTCGCGGTTGGTGTCCCCAACCGGGACTAAAGGTTATTTCTTTAAAAAAAATTAATTCATTTGGTTTCTAATTTTTTTTCACTCCGTTTTTTTTCCTATTTTTTTCAGAATTTCTATTATTTCAGTTATTTGCATAGCTTAGTCTCTATCTCTAACTACACTTATCTCTAGTCAAATTCCATACTCGTGGTCAAACTTCCCGCTCGGTCACCCATCCTCCCACTACTCTAGCACTAGCACGCTTAACTTCCGAGTTCCATTCCGTTCCGCATCCAAGTGCTTCGCGCGCATGTATGTGATAGTAGTATCATATCAATCCTATTAACATGTTGATCGATGTCACATTTCTTTATTGTTTGAATTTCAAATAATTCTTTTAATAAACAAAAGTAATGATGTAATAATAATCGTGAATAAATAAATAAACATTAACTTTTTAATTTTTTAATTTAAATTTTTAAAATTTTTAAATTTGTTTTTGCCAAACCTAAAACATAAAAATTTGAAAATCTTAAAATTGAGTAAAAGTAATAGTAATCTTTATGCTGGATGCAATTATTAATTTTATTTTTTTGAAGAATTTAAAAAATATAAAATCCATAATTTATAGCAAAAACTAAAATCTTCCTGCTTTCATATTTTCATTTGGAATTTTGAGAATCTAAAAATTGGCTAACCGGGCAAACCCCGGTGAATTCGGATGTAACTTTTTTCCAGGATTTTTTTGATATATTATACGTTTTTTTCCGACGTCGTATGCAAAAGTTATTGCGGTTTTAACATTTTTTTAACTTTTTTTGCAAAAAAAGTGAAAATTCGAATTTCTTAATTTCTCCGAATAGTAGGTTGCATAACATGCAAGAATCTGAAAACAATTTTTTTTTTTGAATTTACTATCATTTTCTTTTGTATTTTACGAACCAAAAAAAGGCGATCCACGGGGGGGGGTGTGTGGGGGTGGTGCAGGGTGCGTGGGAGTGAAAAAACTCGGAAAAACCTTTAGTCCCGGTTGGGGACACCAACCGCCCCTTTAGTCGCAGTTGGTGTCCCCAACCGCGACTAAAGGTTTTTCCGCCGACCGCATCCCTCCATAGTCCTTTAGTCCCGGTTGGTGTTACCAACCGCGACTAAAGGGGTACCCTTTCGTCGCGGATGGAGCATGGTGTTACCAACCGCGACTAAAGGGGTACCCTTTCGTCGCGGATGGAGCATTAGTCGCGGGTCGCCGGGACTAATGGGGGTGGACGGAAGCCTCTTTTTCTACTAGTGTCCATGAGGTATTAGATCCATACAACAAGAAAATAGTATAGCAAAATGCTGGTTATAGCATATTGCCATATCATCTAGGGTCAGCATTGAAAATAGCTAACATGTACAATACTTAGCTAAAAAAATTGCTACTTTGTTAATAAATGACCCATCTTATAGTCTTACAAAATGTCAACTAGACACCCATGCTGCAATTCTCCTTAGAGTCTGCTTATGGTGTTTCTCCTCTAACTAAACACGGATATAAAAGCCTTATAATATCACTTATTGTACTTGCTCTACTATAGGTAAGCGACGCGATTTCACCTAATGTGGCGTCTGACGTGCTGGGCTAGATCCTAGAGCTACATGTAGTAGCATCTAACATGCCATGGATCTTAGACGCATGCAGCCGGCATATCATGTACATCTGCCTCCGTTTTTTTGCTTTTGCCTGCTCGAACTGCCGGAGCCTCTTGCATAAGCACGCACCGCTACCCTGAAACGACGTGCATGTTTCCTCACCGATGGAAGTGGCAAGAGTTCATGTCACGTAGACGTTTTCACTTACGCAAGGAGCAGATGGCGTCATCGAGCGCCCATTGGCCATTTGTCTAGTGATTGGTGGAGCTGCCGGCCAAAATTTGCAAACAGGTCACGTACCAATCAGCCACTCAAAAGGTAGAACTTGTCGTTGTTGAATTGGTCTCACGAGTAATCTGTCAGGTTTTGGTATCCCGGAGAGTGCGTGAAGAAACGGCTCCACTCGATTCGAATTTGTCCAGGTTGATCTGGTCTTAATTATATAGGAGCAATTTGAACTTGTTTGGGTTGGAACTGGTGTCAAGGCTAAATTATTTTTTCAGTTATATGATGATTGTGTCCTCGGTTTTGGAGCCAGTACAGAATTTAGACACTACAGTACAGAGCAACTGTACCAGCTCATAAAATTTAACTTCCAAACTCCAAAAAAAAGTAGATATTAGGAGCAGGCTCAGCTAGCATATCCTTGATAGTGATTTAATTTTTCTATTGCCCTCCTTTTTTGAAACTTCTGAATTCGAATTCAAATAAAGGTGAACCATATTAGCCATCATGTCATGCCAAACAGTTCATCATCACACAACATATAATAGATCATCCAAACACAAAGTTCGTCTTAAATGAAACACATAGAACACTTCCCAATGCTACCCCTATTGCCTCCACTAGAGCCCCCGGTGGCGTATTGGAAGCCAAGATCTCCCCACAAGCGAGATCGCCATATGCTCTTGCCTTGTCATCCATCCCACTTGTGTTCATAAACATAAATCTTGCATCTTTATGTTTTATGTTGTTCATTTCTTTCTCTGCCTCGACCCTAGCCCTCTCTTCCTCAAATACAAGCTTCCGCTCTTCAATCTCCGCCATGTGATGGCCTTCATCCTCACATCCTCAATCTCCTTGAGCTCATTCCACCTTGTTGTCATCACATGTTTATTGTTAGCTCCCAGATCCTTCCCCGTGGAGATCATATCTTAGAACCTTTTCCCTGTACACTCCACCTTGCTCATGTTGTCCTTCTCTACCTTCCCCCTGAAGGCGTATTATTTTTTGTTGGCACTCTCGAACTTGGAGTATTCCCTCCTCATCATGTACCCCAAGTTTCCATTTCCCTTGAGAAGATCCCAAATACTATTGTAAAGTGATGGAATTGTTGTCGTTCTTTTTGTTTCTTTTGCTTTATAGTGTCTAGATATAGTTCACATTTCCCCCTCTTGGCACTGCACTTGGATGTTGACATTCAATATGATCATAACAACGCGACATCGGGTGAAGCAATATAGAATTATACTCAACGGTGTGAGAGGGGCCCTCTGTCTCGGTCCGATAGAATCGCGACACCATGCTAATATAGTGATCTTCAATGCGCCTCCAAAAGATGTTCTTGGTTTGTTGATTACCTTATGTTGCATCAAGAGATACATTCATCCATGCATTTCCCGATGCCTCATCCTTCTCTACCTTGTAATTTGATTACGTTACCTTCTTTGTTGTTAGAGTCACTACCTTGGTGGGTGTTTCTTCTTGGTTTTCATATGCCATTGAGAAGGCCATGTAGTTGATGACAGTTGTATCTATATCATGGTCACTTAAGAGTTCTGTTTACAATGAACACAAACAAATCTACCAAAAACTACACCAAGTATCATGGGAGGTAGGGCGTCTAAGTTGTTTCCGCCTTCTTCCTCCCAGACGACCCTAACTCCACCAAGTATCTGTAACGAGGGGAAAAACTACACCAAGTATCATGGGAGGTAGGGCAGTGGAAGGTACCAAATCAAGGGGCCCTCGTTACTTGAAATAGTTTGGGAGTGAATAAAACTTTCGTATCAATTGGTGAATGGGAGGAGTGTCTCACAAACTTTCTTTTTTTGGAGTTAAGAAACATAGAGAGAGAGAGAGAGAGGAGGCCCACGACGCTCCCAGAGACGGCTCGGGAAAAACCCTATCTGCCGCCCCTACCCCTTGATAAGGACACACTAATGGAATACGATGATTGTACATGCTTGAGCTGAAAAGAAATATTAGGTCTAATTGATATTTATTATAAGGTGAATTCCTTCCTGGTTGAAAGTAATGCTTTGTTTGATGAGAGCTTTGTATAGCCTAAGTTTATGCATTCATGTATGATTAGGTTTGATGGAAGAACAAGCATTGGCTATGTGTGCAAGTGTGTGGAGTTGCGAATATCTGTAGGATTGAGAGCTGTTGCATTGGTGACAGGGATCGATCGAGAGAGTTCATCAACGTCATAAAGTTATCTCCATCGACATCATCTACCACCTCACTTACAGAGAAGATCGGGCCACCCCTTATCATCTTGGTATCAGATTCCAGCGTTTCCTTAGTAAGCATCCACAGATCCACCATAGTTTAGTTGTGAGAGTTATCCTATACAGAAAAAGGCAAAACTATTAGGGTTAGAGTTTTACATAGCCTTAGATTGCATCGTTTTCAAGTTTTAGTTGTTGTTTGTGTTTAGTTTTTATCGAATCTAGAGTTTGTCGTGGTTTCTAACGTGACACAATTTCTGTTCGTTTTCTCTGCCGAGACTGGAAAATCATGTTGAAGTTATGCCGTCGCTCTGCTGCGGCACGATTTCTGTCAGTTTCTCCGCCGCGACACAATTTTCGTGAGTTTTTTTTGCAGCGGCCTAGTTTTCTGTCGTGGTGCGTTTTTTCCTACTTTTTTTTCCCGGATCCATATAGCGTATAGTTTGCATTATCTATCAACCTTAGACACATCATTTTGATATACGTGACTAGAAATTTACCCAAGAGACTAGTTTTACCGCTTGACGGGTTGCTAATTAGGGTTTGGTGCTTTGCATTTTCTGTTGGCCGTGATACAAGGAGTCATAAAATATAAAAAATAGAAAATAGAAAAGAAACAAAAAGAGTTACATAGTTGTTGCGTGTGTTCATATAAAAAAAAGTGAAGTGATCTAGCATAACAATAGTGAAGGCCTAGTTTTCTTTGTAGTTGAGCAATCTTGTGCCTATAACGTTGAGCTTTGCTAGTGCCTCTCGAGTGCATTGCAACACCTTCATCCACATAGTTACATTGCCACATTTATCGCCTTGTGTGAGTTTACTTGGGTGTGTTTTATACGGTCAGCGCTAGGACTTGATTTGGTGCATATAGGTAGCCTACCTACAGCTCCACCATATATATCCTGTTTTGTCGTGTGGTTTTTCTTGTACCCTTGGTATTCGCTTTTCCATATCTGTGCACTAGTTCGTCAATCAAAGTTGGTAAGCAATACTAATTCACGTTGGAGCGGTAAGATTTACCTTTCTTATCATATTTGACTGAGCTGTGAGAGTACCACCAAAGATTTTTTATTTACTGCACTAACCTACCATTCATGCTTTCTATTGATTTGGATGTGATGCGTAAAAAAGGAGGTTCCATTACGATTGATGTCCTTGAATGTACTAGGACGTCTCCTAGAGGGGGGGGGGGGTGAATAGGCGGTGTATAAAAACTTTTAGTTGAGAGCTAAACTAGGCAGAATAAAACTACTAAGTGTTTACTAGTTTAGCTCAAAGCCTATCAACTAGGGGTTTGCCTAAGAGCACCAACAACCTATGCTAGAATGATGAGCAACAAGGTGATAACAAGGTAGGTATAGCATCAAGCATGATAGATATCACAATGTAAAGCGCATAGGTAAAGGAGCTCGGGTTGAGAAGTAACCGGTGCACGAGGAGACGACGATGTATCCTAAAGTTCACACCCAAAGGTGCTACGTCTTCGTTGGAGCGGTGTGGAGGCACGAGGCACTCCAATGAGCCACTAGGGCCACCATATTCTCCTCGAGCCTTTCCTCCAAGGGGGAAAGCCTCGATCCACTAAGGGACCCTTGAGGGTGGTCACCGAACCCGTACAAGCTTGGGCAAACTCCCAAGTATCAAGCTTGAGGCAACTCCACAACACGGAGGCTCTCAAGTACAAGGCCACAAGGGGCTACAACACGCCACACTGGAAACAAACACTACAAGAAAAGTTCTGATAGACAACGTCTCAAAATCGTCCGCTAAGGGGTATTTTTCGTCGCCCATGGGCCTAACCCGACGATATGGGTTCTGTTGTGGAAACTGCGTCAGGCAAAGTCCTACGACGATTTTTTCGGTCCGTCGCGCTTGGGCGCCCTTCCGCCACGGAAAATCGGACCGTTGCCCAAGTGTTTCCGGGAGCCCGTTGACCGCCGACGTCATGCAAGCCGACACGTGGCGTACGCCGTTAACCGCGCGAGTAACGGCGTTAACCAGCTGAAACCCCGTGGTAGATGGTAGGCCCACACGAGGCTCGCCACGTCTTAAGCGGGCCGGCCCATTAAGTTTGCGGGCCGGGCCGCTGACTTAGTTTGACCGGTCAACTATATAGCCGGGCTGGTCCATTAGTTACGTGGGCCGGGCCTAACCTCTAAGGTTGATCGGTCAAAACTTTAATGGGCCGGCCCACTAAGCATGTGGGCCGGGCCGAATGCACTCGTTTGACCGGTCAACGAGCAAAGGACCGACCCACAAGACATGTGGGTCCCACTTCCACGATATCGGGCCGGCCCATTTACAAGTGGGGTCCACATTAAAGCTAGCTCGGGCCGGCCCAAGAAGTTAGTGGGCCGACCCAATTAGCATGTGGGTCCCACTTTCCTGTTAAAAGGCCAGCCCATTTAGAATGTGGGGTCCACCATATAGCAAGTGGGCCGGCCCAACAAGATAGTGGGCCGGGCCAAAAACACAGGTGGGTCCCACTTTCCCGTTACAGGGCTGGCCCATTTAGCATGTGGGGTCCACCATAGAGCGAGTGGGCGGCCCAACAAGATAGTGGGTCGGGCCAAAAAACTCGGTGGATCCCACTTCCCCGTTAAAGGGCCGGCCCATTTAGTATGTGGGGTCCACCATATAGCAAGTGGGCCGGCCCAACAAGATAGTGGGTCGGGCCAAAACGCTGGTGGGTCCCACTTTCCGGTTAAAGGGCCGGCCCATTTAGTACGTGGGGTCCACCGTATAGCAAGTGGGCCGGCCCAACACGCTAGTGGGCCGGCCAAAACACGAGTGGGTCCCACTTTCCGTAAAAGGGCCGGCCCATTTAGTATGTGGGGTCCACCATAGAGCAAGTGGGCCGGCCCAACACGCTAGCGGGCGGGCCAAAAACACAGTGGGTCCCACATTCGTCTTAAAGGGCCGGCCCGTTTAGTACGTGGGGACCACCACAAAAGCAGTTGGGCTGGCCCAACTAGTTGGTGGGCCGGCCCAGTAGTGGGTGGGGTCCACCTTAAAGAAAGTGGGCCGGCCCAATAAAAGTGTGGGGTCCACAGTTAATCAAGTGGGCTGGCCCAATAAGTAAGTGGGCGAGCCCGTTTAGTTGCTGTTTATATGCCGGCGTAAAAGGCGCTTTAGGATTTTGCGGGCCGGCACGTATGTGATTTCGCTTAATTGGGCCGTTTAAGGGATGGGAATTCGTGATTTAGATACGAGAATATTTACGCGAGATTGATTTACGTCGGATAGCCTCACTTACGACAAGCACCAAAGAAAAAATGCGCGAAAGAACTATAAAAACTAACTAAATATTACATCACTGCAAGGCTTTGAAAAAATATTACGGAACCCGAGAGAAATTGAATGGTAATTAAACCTAGCAATACAATGAAGCGATCCAAGCAATCTTTTAAGTTGTCCATGCAGCACCTATATCCGAAAGAAAGACATTACAAGTTAAGACAGAGAACAATGGAAACGCAAAGACATCGCAATATTGTTTGCCAAAGAATTTGGAACTCATCATTTCGTCGTTATAACAAGATCATTGTAATGCGCACAATAAGCAAACAAAGAGTGCATGCCGCATACCAACAACCAATATAACAGAGCATGTTAGAATGAAACAGCAGGCTTACTACTGTCGAGTCCCATGCAAACCAACATGTTCAGGGAGTACAAAATTGGCATGAACAACATAGTAGCAGGCTATAAATTTTGTAACAACGACTGAGCAAGATGAAGTTATGATGGCTACATCTACGAGAGCGGGGAATGTAAACCAAAAATAGAAGTTACGATGGCAAAAGCTAAAGAGGAGGGAATGTGAACCAACATGTGCCAAGTGCAATTACTTAATTTTGGCCGTGAACTAAATAATACTCCTGAACTTATAGTGAAGGGGATGCAAATCAAGATGTTTAGGGATATAAACTTGTAATGAGCAACACATAGAGGATAGTTAATGCTGGAGCTTAGGATGGACCGAGATACGTGAATATAGTGGGATCACTGTGAACTTGTATAAGAGGGAATGCAAACCAATATGTTGAGCTTTCCATATGTGAGCGTCATGCCAAGTCATAGAAACAAGTCAATAATGCAGCTTTTGAAGAACAAGATGGCACGCAAAATTATTATCTAGTAGTATGACAAGTTTATTTGTACTACGAGGCTAGATAAGCGAGTGATAGCATGCCAAACTAAGTCCTTACTTTGTTAGCTTACAATGAACTAGATACAAAACAATGGCATCACCTGTAGTACGGGGAATGCAAGCCAACATGTTCATGGAGTAAAAAATTGGCACAAACAACATAGTAGCGAGGCCATAATTTTTGTAACAACGATCGAGCATGATAAAGTTATGATGGCTAGATCTACAGAAGCGGGGAATGTAAACCAAATATAGAAGTTACGATGCCAAAAGCTATAGAGCGAGGAATGCGAACCAACATGTGCAATTACTTAAAATTGGCCATGAACTAAATAATAGCGAGGATGTTACTATAATACCTATAATTTTTGTAACAACGATTGAGCAAGATAGAAGTTATGATGGCTACATCTACAGAAGCAGGGAATGCAAACCAAAATGTTCAATCGCTTAAAGTTAGCAATGAAGTAGAAAATAGCAACGTGTTACGGTCATAGCTAGGAATGAACTAAAAGAGCTTCGGACAAACAAGCATCCGAACCCGGAACATGGCGCTAAAACAAGGGACTTACATTAGGAGAAGCACTGCGTGGGAATCACAGCAGATCTTCCCGGGGTTGATAGATCCGGTGATGAAGTACGCTACATGTGCTACTTGGGGTTGGAGAGACGGCCATTACACTTCATGATTACTCATCTCATCCGCAAAAACGTAACGGCGCGTCGTTAGCACAAACAAGTTCCCCCAAGATTAAACAAGAACTTGCGGGCAAGCAATAGAAAAGCGACGATGAGAAGAGTTTAGATCATGCACGGCGCCGGTGAAGCGAGATCCGGTTCATGCACAGCGGTGTCGGTGAGCAAGATCCGATGCGGTGGACGACGGATCCGGCGAGCGGCTCAGCTGAAGCGGCTGCGGTAGGCTAGCTGGATGAGCATATGGTTTAGAGGTACGGCGGGGATGATCCGGTCCGGTTGATGACGGCGTCGATGAAGCGGCTCCGGCGGGCAGCGCCGGTCGACGAGGATCGCGAGGGCTCGGGTAGACCAGGAAGTCCGGCGGGGATGTTCGGTGCGGTGGTCGTGGAGGTGGGAGAGAGGGACTTGGGAAGTTCCGGTGGGTGGTCCGAGGAAATGAATTTTTTTGGGAGGGTCTCCGGGCTAGGGAGGTGGTGATCCAAAAAAATGACGGGCATATCCCCCCCACCAACCGACTTTGTTGCCATCTCCACAGGGGTAGAATGGGAATTTGGAAGCGTGTGAAATTTTTGTATTTTGTGGGCGGGAAGTTTTGCCGCTATGAGATTTTGAATTTGGCTACCGTCCAAGTATAATGATAAAAAATGTGAGACCGTACTAGTACCTCTGTTCAAGGCCGAGTGCAAAATCAAATCATCATCACATTAAATACCGGTTACTATCATCGTGATCTATCTTGTTATCCCATTCAAAAACCCGTCCGAAATATTTCGGGATTGGCGGGAGATTTTGCCGCCCGACTGAGATTTGATTTTGAATATGGCTATGGTCAAGTAATATAATATAATACTAATATAAAGACGGTACACCTGGTTAAGTACTAATTGCTACGCTTCCGGCGATCAAGGCCGCGACGGCCACATCAAGCCATCATCATTACAAACAAAATCGGTCAAATCTAGAAGCTAGTATAGGAAAAATCACGGCGAGCATAATAAATCCGAGAAAACTAAGTACGGAGTATAATACATCAACTGCATACAACAGCCAAAAGCAGCCAATAATAATGTTAATGTTCACGACAAACTAATCTGAAAATAATACAAGACGCAAAGTATGGCCAACATGAAGATTATGATACCCCAAGATGAATGAATCTGATCTTCATTCAGCATATATTTCTTCGTCACTCCGTTCTACGATCCGAAGGAAATATTCATTGAACTCTCCTTCCGTGCTAGGTGTGCGGTCAATACATCCTCCAAACGGTATGGCCTTTGTTCATTTCTCATACCATAGTTTCCTAATCTATCCACACGTATTGGCCACTCATCCCAAGCCTTTATATCATCAAAGTACTCTACGATATAACCCAAATCTGCGTAGTAGATGCAGCCGAGTCGAAGTGTCGGGTGCACTCGAGGTGTCGACGGAGATACACCGGATATAATGGACGAAGAAGGCACGACTGCCAATGTTATTGACGGCATGGAGAGAGCGGCTCTCAGTGTCCACACGGTACACCAATGGTTGACCTTCCTCCAAATGCTTGTTGTCCAACAACACAAGCAGCAGAGCACCATCCGACTTCACAAGGTAGAACTTGTTATTTCCAAGTTATGGAAATGAAAATAGTGTATCCATGTTGACAACTGCTCGTGCGCTGCTCCAAGCTGGACATTGTTGGTGCACACTAATTTTCCGAACTCAAAATTGTTCACGGTATTGCATACGAGTTCACCATTGAACGGGGTAATGCAACGAGAGAATGGTGCTCGGTCGAAAATCTTCCCTTCTCCCAGTCTTCATCTATACCCTTAGTTGGAGTGCTCTCATCGACCCAAGCAATTTCCGCCGGGTAATCTTTGGAAACGAAGACCATAGTCGGGGACTTCATTACGGCGGCCGACTTCGAGAATAACATATGGCATATGCGCCTCAAACCTAGTATTCAATGTCTTTGTGAGTGGGTTCAAAAGCCGTATCTTGTGCGTCTGGTTCTTCTGGGCAAGGACGATGACGCCACGGTAAAAGTCGACGAAGTAGTATCTAAAATATATTGATGAAGATAACATTCAGCACTAAGATGTTTACGATTGAAAATAAAAATAGATTAACTCTATAGATATGGAGGAATTTGAACCTTGCATGAACTTCAGTAAGATCGATGGTGACGTAGCGGGATGTGCGGAGGTGGAGGAAGGTGAAATCAGCGGCGCGTGGAAGGACGTGTTCTACCATGATCCATTCATGCGGGTGCACGTCGGGCTCGAGTAAACCTCGAGCGCCAATTTCTACAAACTTGCCTCAAAGCGAGTAGGTGTCCATGTACTCCTCGTTCGCCGATGCGCGGTCCCCGATCTTGTGAAGTGGTCCGTCAGCCCTGAGAGAGGCCCAGTCCACGGAGGCGCGGCGCTTGGATGCGCCGCCCTCGGAGGCGACGGTCTCGGGGGCGACGGTCGCCGGCGCATTCTTCTTGTCCATCGCCGGCAGGGCGGTTGGTGTTTTTTCATTCGATTTGGAGAAGTTGATGGGACGTGAGAGGCGTGCTTGCGTGCGTGAGTGAGAATGAGACTGTGTGCAGAGGGAGGGACAGGCATGTACGAGCAACGTGACGGTTGGTCTCGGCGGTTTCTCAAAAAAGCTAGACGTTTGGTCTCAACACGCGCACCGCCTAGCCAGCTGCGCACCACGACACGCGTCAGTGGTGCGCACGTCTGCACCGTTACGTGTACTCGGTTCTACTCGTCGAGCCTTACCTTTGGAAAAATATATGTACTCCGTACTCGGTTTTCCCCTCGAGTATAGTGGCTAGTGCAATATACTCGGTTTTACCCTCAAGTGGAGAGTCAACAAATGGGATTAAGTTGTCTAATTGAGTAATTTCATGCGCAAAAAAATAAAATCATAGTGCCTCCTACTCATGGAGTCTTGTTAAGAAGAGGAGGTCTAACACGTGGAAAAGAGAATAGCACACCACAAGTCCGAAATGATGGAAAGGGCTAGGCAATCCACTTATTATAGATCTCAACAAAAACCACATGGAACTAGTATATTAAACTTATGCAGTAGCCAACGCAACCAAAAGTCAGAAGTGCAGGCTGAGTCCCAAAGGCACAACACAATACGGAAACTTGCAAACTTATATAAAAGGGGCTATGCAACCCACTTATACACACATTAACAACCATCCTCCTGTGTGACAAGAGAAATTCAACACTGGATTCGGAGGTAGGCACATGAAGCTTTACAAGGGCCAATGGGGCACCAACAAATTAAGGATGAATTGAACCACACCATCAACAATTCAAACTCGAGACCTTGGCTCTAATACCATTTAAGTTCAAACTGATTGAAAAGGCTAGGCAACCAATTTATAAAACATCCACAGAGTTGATCCCGACTCAGCGAGATAAATGCATCCACCAACAAAATAGGAACATTGCCTCGATCTCAGGAAAATTTCACAATACCAAGGTACTCACATGTCAATGTCAGTGTTCATCTCCAATTATCTATGGCATTTTATTAGTCTTTGAGAGATTATAACGAACTTGATTGGCCTCCTCCAGTGGGGCATCACATGCTTCTGATCTCGATCTCAACATATCAACTTGGTTTCTTAACACATCTGCTCGCAGCTCGTTCTATTTGGAGTTGTTCCTCCGGAACTTGTGCGAGAGAAAGACTTGGACTTGGACTTGGACTTGGATCACCAAAAACCCGACATTTCGCGAGAAAGTGTTTTTGGTGATATCTTTATTTTTAAGTACCATGGTAAATGTCTCCATACATTCTTCTAAGAGTTTTTTCCATACGCGTCTTTCCCGGGTTTTGCCATCTCCAATTTCATATTTGCACGAAAACATTTCGGTCGTGTAAAAATTAAAGTTATTACAGAGAAACATGCAGACGGTAGATTTAATGTGTATGAACTACTTTTAATCCTACAAGTTGGTATGCACGATTACACATCAAATGCATTTTCACAAAAACGCCTAAAAGATCATATTGACATGCGCATTATTGCTCCTACAAATTGGCAAGTGTGTCGTTAAAAAAATTAAATCATAAAGAAGACTTACAATAACACTTTCGCGAGTTCTCCTATCACGTTATGTTTGTTCTTCGGCATGCCTCGAACGCCTCGCGAGTCATCTCTTTGTCCGGTTGCATGTTGTTTGCATGATCTACTTTCTGCATTTTTGTACAATCATATAGAAATCAAATAACGTGGTTAAAATGGAGGATGGAAATATAACATGCACATGGAGTTCTACACAATTTACGAGTAACATATGTAGCGATACGGACCGGCGGGGCATTACTTTTGCCGAGGAGATGCCCAACCAAGTGACGAGATCCTGTGACGGCTTGGTAAACGTTGTTTCAAGCGGTTAGCACTGGTTCCTTTTAGACAACGTACGCAAAGGAGACTAGTGAGACACAGCGCAAAATAAGTATTTGGAATTTAATCTGGTTTCACGGTCCTCATAAGCCATACCACATTCTTTGGATCGGACCGGTGCTTGACAAGATCTCCCCCATTGCTCGTCGGTCATACGAAGTGCGGAGAGACTTTGTTCGAACATTGGCGATAATCCGGCCGGTGAAGTATGTCGCCTTAAGCTTATAGCGGTCTCTGGCGCAACAATTCTTTGAATATGGAAGCGATGACAAACTTTACATCCTCATTATCCTCATCGAATTCAAACCTTAGCTGCTCGGAACGGTGGAATGATTGGTGAGTTATATAGCATAGAAACAACGATGAAGCTACAAGAAATGGGACGGATCAATGTGGAATAATTTATCATTACCAGGAGAAGCATGACTTACATGTAAATTATGCACTAAACTCTCGAGCTGATGAAGGGGTGTCAACGTCTTGCTTCCACAATGGGAAGGTAGGAAGTTCATTCCCGATAAAATAGCCAATATGTGATACAAGATATGAAGATTCATGCGGATGAAGTGACCTGCACTACCTACAATAGATGTGATGCGAAATCTTGAACCCATTCCGGAAATCTTAGCTGCAAGTTTTCTTCCTACCGTTGGCCCCCTCGTTTTTATTGATCGTGGCGAACCTACCAAGTTAATCATTACATCAAGCTATCATGGTATATAGATACATAAGGGAGCATTAAACTACAAGTCTTGAAAAAAGTATTACCTTTTTTGGCGTGGGTCTCGTCATCGGGAGAGGAGTTGTCTTTCGCGGGACTAAGGGTCGGAGGGAGATCATCACCGGTTCGCGTGGTGTTGTGGCGTGCTTGTTTGGACATTTGAGGTCTGTATCATCCGGGACTAGCATCATGTGTCCTTGGCCATTATTACCTACCACCACTCCCGATGATGCCAATTGTTGGCTCGAATTTGCTTTGTGAAGCTGGTTACATTGGCAATTGTTCTTTGAGAAACGATATTGGCAAGCTGGTGGTTGTGGAATGTGTGGGTTGGTACATCTTCGGGGCTACTTCGTACCGATTCGATGGTTTGTGGTTTTTACGAGACCTTTTACTTGTTATCATTCTCGGCCTGTTCCCCACCTCGTGTCAGTCTTTTGTTAGACCTTGTAATAGGAGGAGCAGCACGAGCATCAGGCTTAACCTTTTTTTATTACGCATTGTCACCCATCCTCCGGTATCAGCTCGAGGTTCTGTTGAGTGTTCTTCCTCCTGTTCGTTCTTGAAAAGTTCTTGCCCGAATCTGCGGATGCACTGTCACACATAAATGATATTTCAATGTACAATATTATATGATGATGATATGCGAGATGGAATGGAAAAACAGTAAGGCAACATATGCAAAAACATATATGATGCGTTAACTAAGCGGGAAAAAATGTAGTAATGAGATTGAACATGGCATGGGTAACATATTTGGTAGGGCTCGGGATACAACAAATGGAAGTTGGGACAAATAATTCGATGACGGGACGGAGAAAACTCACCTTGTTGTGTTGCGAGAGGATAGTCGACCAGGGCATCTTCTCGAGTCAGCTCGCCATCACAATCGGCAGGATCAAATTCTGAATCAGAGGAATGTTCCGTATCCTTTGTGAGGGACGTGGGTGGCGTTTTTGCACTAGACCTTGTAGAAGGATGTAGTGTTAGGCCCAACGAGGCTGCAACTCGGCTATTATGCAGGATAGTTTGCCTCCGTTGCTCTTCGTACTCATTCTCGAGTGGAAGACCTAACATGCATTGGCGAGAAATGCGGATGAGATTTATCATGGAGCTGTGCATGTAAGAACAAATTAATAGTAGCAGGTGAGATCTGCTCAAAAGGTGTAATGACAAACAAACTATGTCTCAAAAATAATTGATGTTCATATTGTCAAGCTTCATGCACTAGCCAACGCAACCGGAAGTCGGGATCGATGGAAAGGGCAAACAAATTGATGAGGACATCTCTATGATAGATACAACCAATACTCCTACAACCACATCTCAGGTACATTCGTTACTAGGAATCCTTCATGATATATTTGAGAATATGATGCTGCCTAAATCAAATGTATTTATATTATTTAGGAATGGATCTAGCATGGACGCCAAGCATTGGATTAGGAACGTGCATGGAGATGGCAGCAGACCTGCAAGGATTCGGGATGGCGTTGCAAGCGAGGATTTCAGAACATTGAAGCCACCATAGTGAAGCAACGATGCTTGGATGAATTATACAAGTTACTCCATCATAAAATTCGTCCAAAGAGTTATTTCGGGTGTTGTGTCACCTTATTTAATGGGCCAGGTCCATGTATTTTCGGATTAGGTATTTTAGGGTATTTTAAGAGGCAATATAAGTGGAGGAAGGCCCATTTAGGGGTGTTTTTGGCCAACCCTAGCTGGTTGGACGAAAATCCCTTGACTTCCCCCATATATATCCCTCTGTAGCCGTCATTAGAACTTGGATTTTGATTAGATTAAAAGTTAGCCAATTGCTGCAACTTCGTGTACTTCTTTTGAGGCCAACGCCCAAAACAAGACCGACTATTCGGAATCCCACCATTATCAATCAAGTTTTCATCTCTATTCGCAATATTCTGATTGCATCTTTAGTTCTTACTTGTTCTCGATTTCAGGTAGGAATTAAGACCCTTGCTGGTCAGGCTGATCGTGCTCCCGCAAGATCGGTAACTCCCGGAGATTGTCCTAGCGATTGCATTGGCGCACGAGCTTTGCACGTGTAGTCGGATCGTCAAGCACGAACTCCACCAACAAATCGAATTATCTTCATCTCATCGAAAGATCGGACACCTTTGCCCTATCACAAATTATGGCTCAAAAATAATTTACGTTGGGCAACAGAGGGCAGCAGCAACAATTTTTAGGATAAGTATGAATGTCAAGCTTCATGCAGTAGCCAACGCAACCAAAAGTCCGAACTGATGGAAAGGGCTAAGCAATCCACATATACACTCAA
>NC_061510.1:209252196-209275393 GCF_022539505.1 Lolium rigidum
GGACACAAACCGGATCCGAACGGAATGCCCCACCAAAGCGCCTTAACTTATCCCTTCGCGTGCACTGTTCGCCCTTGCTGGCCATGTGTGACTATATAAGTAGCTGGAACCCCTCCTTAGCTCTTTAGACTTGTTTTGAACTCAAACCTACCTTTGAGCTTAGTCTCCCTTGGGTATCATCCCTACGTAATCAAGGCACCTTGGTTGTTGACTTTGATCTTGTTGATTGAGATTCTAGTACTTGTTACTCTCTCTCACTCACCAAGCTCTTCCTCTCCAACCCCAATCTCTCTCCGGGAATTCTGCCCAGTGCCTCTTCCTAGGAGATTCTATTGGCGTGGTCCATCGAGCCACGGAGGTAAGCATCGGGTGTATCGGTTTGGTGTGCGTGCGTGAGTCTCGGAGTTTCTCGTGCCCGTCGTGTTCTTCGTGTTCCTCGCGTTCTCCCATCTCTCCCCTTTGGTTTCGAAGTCAATCCGCGAGATCGGGCCACACACGGGGTCTTAGACCTCATCATATGGTATCAGCAGCTCTTGGTTACCGCGGATTTGACCCTCCACCCACCCGATTTCGTTCCTAGAAAATTTTCCGAAAAATCCCCAAAAATAGCCCCAAATTGCCTCTTGACCGATCTGTGATTTGGTTGCGTTTTGAGTGGTGTTGGTCCGTGGATCTGGTGTTGTTGTGTTTGATCTACTATTTCCCCAACTTTGAGCCTCCAATTCCATCGTTTCCCTTCGATTTGGTCGATTTGGTTTTGGTTTGGGGAAGAACAGGAGAGAGAAACGTCCAGCCCGCGAAATCCGGTCGAGCATCCGGTCAACCGGATCCACGATCGGCCGGGCCAGCCCAGAACCCGGTCAACCAGACCCACGACCGGCCGGGCCAGCCCAGTATCCATAAAAGTTTCAATGCATTCATAATCATAATTTATATCTGACTCTCTATCTTTGTCGTTCTCCCATCCTTCAGTATTCTCCTGGATCCGATCAAGAAGGTCCCTTTTAAACTCTTCTTTGTTGCGTGTAAATGATCCAGAACAAGTAGTATCCAGCAAGGTTTTATCTTGAAAAGACAGTCTTGCATAGAAATTATCAATAATGATATTACCAGGAAGCTCATGAATGGGGCATTTGAGCATTAAAGACTTCAATCTCCCCCATGCTTGGACAATACTCTCTTCATCATGAGGCCAGAAATTATATATGCGGTTTCGGTTTTTGTGAATTTCACTTGGAGGATAGAATTTAGAATAAAATAGAGGCACAATATCCTTCCAATCAAGGGAATCCCCATTCTTCAGCAATTTATACCAATGCGCCGCTTTACCAGACAACGATATAGAGAATAGTTTCTTCCTAACTTCATCCATAGCAATACCTGCACACTTGAATAACCCGCATAATTCATGTAAAAACAGTAAATGATCTCCAGGATGGACAGTTCCATCCCATTCATAGCGGTTATCCACAACACATTCAATAATTTTCATAGGTATTTTGTATGGAACCTCTTTCTCACTGGCGCCTCATCCACTACCTTTGCAGTAGTAGTAGATTTTCCAAATAGGAATTCAAGAGGAGATCTCTCCATAATGAATTATAGCAGCAGGCAGTAATAAAATCAGCACGTACAGTACAGGTTTCCCTTACCAATTCCACTTACCAATAGCGCTTCACTCCCCGGCAATGGAGTCAGAAAATAGTCTTGATGACCCACAAGTATAGGGGGTGTATCGTAGTATTTTCGATAAAAATAAGAGTGTCGAACCCAACGAGGAGCAGAAGGTGTTGACAAGTAGTTTCGATGAAGGATTCACTGTAAATGCTCACAGACAAGTATTCAGGGGGTTTTGATATAGCAGATGAATAAAGTACAAGTAAATAAAATGCGAGAGTAATAATTGCAGCGAGTGGCCCAATCCCTTTTAGCACAAAGTACAAGCCGGTTTGTTTACTTATAATGACCAAACGTTCTTGAGGACACACGGGAATTTAGTCTAGTGCTTTCGCTTCATATAGCTGATTAATCTTCATTGTTTTGATAAGTGTTGTGTGGGTGAACCTATGCTAATGCACCGCCCTTCCTAGGACTAATACATACTTGTGATTATACCCCTTGCAAGCATCCGCAAATACAAGAAAGTAATTAAGATAAATCTAACCACGAGCCTTAAACTGCGAGATCCTGCTATCCCTCCTGCATCGATATACCAACGGGGGTTCAGGTTTACGTCACTCCGGCAACCCCACAATTAGCAAACGAATACAAGATGTATTCCCCTAGGCCCATAAAGGTGAAGTATCATGTAGTCGATGTTCACATGACACCACTAGAAGAATAACACCACAACTTAAATATCATAACATTCAATATTACCCAACATAATTCACTACTAACATTTAGACTTCACCCATGTCCTCAAGAACTAAACGAACTACTCACGAGACATCATATGGAACACGATCAGAGGTGATATGATGATGAATAACAATCTGAACATAAACCTTGGTTCAATGGTTTCACTCAATAGCATCAATAACAAGGAGTAATCAATACCGGGTGAGTTTCCCCTACCAAACAATCAAGATTCAACCCTAGATGTTACAGCGGTGACGAGGTGCAGCGGTGGAGATGGTGGTGATGATGATCCCAATGATGTCCAGCTCGATGACGGTGACGATGGCGTCGATTTCCCCCTCCGGGAGGGAATTTCCCCGGTGGATTTCAGCCTGCCGGAGAGCTCTTTTTTCTCTCTGGTGTTTTCCGCCCCGCAGAGGCGGCTGTGTCTCCTCGCGATTATTCTCCGGAGCTTTGGTTTTCGGGGCAAAGAAGTACGCGATAGAGAGGCGGCTAAAGGGGGATGTGGGCCCCCTCCCCACCAGGCGGCGTGGCCAGGGCAGGGCCCGCGCCGGCCTATGGGGGGGCCATGGCGGCCCTCCTCAGTCCCTCCTTTTGGCTGGCTTCGTCTTCTGGAAAAATAAGATCTTCGGTGTAATTTCCGTCAATTGCCGATCTTCCGAAATATTGCATTCCGACGGTGCTTTTTCCAGCAGAATCCTGACTCCGGTGAGCGATTCTCCAATAATCATGAAGCATGCAAAATAGGTGAAATAACATAAGTATCATCTCTAAATATGAAATATACCTATGAATAACAGTAAATTATGATATAAAATAGTGATGCAAAATGGACGTATCAAACACCACGTCACAAGATACTTCAATAGTCCCAATGGACCGGTTGTAGTATCTATAGGTGTGAGAGTTCTCCGCATAACCAACAAATATACCCTCTATGGTTCTAGTTTCAAATTTACCGAGCTTTCCTTTGTTGTTCTTAACAAGACATTTGCATCCAAAGACACGAATGTACATGACATTAGGCTTGTTACCTGTGAGAAGCTCGTATGGAGTTTTGTTATGGAGGGGCGGAGGAAGAGCCGGTTGGAGTAGTGGACAGCCGTAGAGATGGCTTCTCCCCAAAAGTTGTGGGGTGAGTTGAATTCACTCAACATGGTTCTTGCCATCTCAATGATAGTCCGGTTCTTCCTTTCAACAACACCATTTTGTTGAGGGGTGTATGGCGCCGAAAACTCATGCTTGATGCCCTCATCATGAACGAACTCTTGCATGGTGTAGTTCTTGAACTCGGTGCCATTGTCGGTCCTAATCGCCTTGATCTCAGATTCATACATACGTTGAGCTTTCTTGGCGAAGGTGATGAACTCTCTATGGGTCTCGTCCTTAGACTTAAGGAGAAAGACCCAAGAGTATCTTGAGTAATCATCCACAATGACAAGTCCATACTTGCTCCCACCAAGAGTATCATAATGTGATGGCCCAAAGAGATCCAAATGAAGGAGCTCCAAGGGCCTAGATGTGGTGACGATACTCTTGATATGATGTTTCTTCTTGAGTTGCTTTCCGGCTACACATGCACTGCAAACACGATCTTTCTCAAAAGAAATGCCGGTTAGTCCCACAATGTGCTCACCCTTTAGGAGTTGTTTAAGATTTCTTATGTTGACATGACCAAGGCGGCGATTGTCGAGGGTACTCCTCGGCAATGCCCTCCGATTGGGGCTTAGGGTTGACGGAATCCTGCAAGCTGACACGAGACATCGGTTCACAGACAAGCGGGGAGAGCGATTTACCCAGGTTCGGGGCCCTCGATGAGGTAAAACCCTTACGTCCTGCCTGTCTGTTCTTGATTATAAAGATATTGGATTACAATGGGGTGCCGAATAGTTCGGCTGAGATCTCGTCGAGAGGCTAAGTGCTAAGATGACCTAGCTCTAGACTTTTGGTGGCTAAGATTGCTAAGTTTTATCGTGTCCCTCGGCAGCCCCTCTCCTGACTTTTATATAGGAGGCCAGGGCCCAAGAGGTCTAACCGAGTACGACTAGGTTTACAGTAGTTTTAAATCTAATCTCTCGTTGTTCGGCCGTCTTCTTGTCTTGCCCGTCAAGGAATCTTCTGGTGCGCCATCCAAGTGGCCCGCCTTGCCTCCAAGTGCCTTCATGGGCCACCAACTAAACTATTCGGGATAGGGCAATGTCAGTTACCCGAAGGGTAATGCCCACGTCAGTAGCCCCCGAGTGTCCAGCCGAACATAGTTCGGGTGGAGACTGAAGCATGTCTCCTTCTGATGTTCTTCTCCTTGATTGTCCTTGTTCATCTTGAATCAGCATCATCTTTTTCTGTCGGGTGCGCGTCAGCGCTCCCGATGGGAGTAGGCCCCGAGTCTAGGTACAGATGCTTGCAATCCGTGCGTAGACTCAAGTTGTACCACTCGAATATTTTACTCTGCCGAAGTTTTTCTGCAAGTCTTCATAGGTCATCCGATATAATTTCCGCATGCAAGGGATGACGAGTAATGTGCCCAACTTTTACCGGTTAACTGCCGATGGCAAACCAACGTTACCCTACATAGAATCAAGTCCCCGGGCATGATCCTGGAGTGCAAAAAAGTTCTGTCGGGTGTGCGTCCAGCGCTCCCGATGGGAGTAGCCCCCGAGTCTGGGCACGGGTGCTTGCAACCGGGTGCAGACTTTTGCCGAGCAATTATCTCTTTCTTCAAACTTTTTTCTTCGATTCTTCATTCTGTCGGGTGCGTGTTTAGCGCTCCCGATGGGAGTAGCCCCCGAGCCCGGGGACAAAACCATCCGATGCTTTTTCATTTTTCTTCGACTGCTCATAACAATCTCTATGACGTCACTGTTGACGTGTTGCTGCTGTGGTTTGATTGACGAGACTTGACCTGACAGGCCCACCCTAGTTCTGCGCGGGCAGTTTTTAGGAATTGACCAGTGCACGCGCGGCGACCGAGGCGTCTCCTCGATTTTCGCACAACGTGGGAATAATGGGCCGCATGTTCCGTTCTTTCTTTAAGCACCACGTGTACAGCCATATCCGCTCCACCTCCCACGACGCCTGTGGAGTTATGGCCACGATCTCACTCAAGTTCTTTTGGCATAAATAGCGGGCATCCTCATTTTTACTTTTCACGCCTTCTTACTGCTCATCTTCTTGTTCAAGCTTGCCTGCCTCCTCTGTTCCTCTTTCAGAAGCTCCGCGTGCCATGGGCAAGAAGAAGAGCGCCAGCTCCTCGGACGCGGCCAAAGTCACCCGCGACTGGAGCGCTTCCACCATCTCTAATCGTGATGTGAACAGGCTGTGCAACCTCGGCTTCATCTCCGCATCTGAAGACGACATTCGTCTTCCAGGTGTTGTTTCTCGCCCACGGACCCCGAAGGGCTTCACCGTCATGTTCGTTGCTTTCTTGTTCTGCGACCTCTCTCTTCCGGCCCACGAGTTCCTTCGTTCCCTTCTTTACTTCTACGGGATTCAGCTATGGCAGCTGACCCCAAACTCCATTCTCCACCTTTCCATTTTCATCACCGTTTGTGAGGCCTTCCTCGGCATTGACCCCCACTGGGGTCTTTGGAGGAAGATCTTCTACGTGAAGCGTCACAACGACAGCAATGGCCCCCCCCGTCGTCGGTGGCGTTGGCTTTGTCGTTAGGAAGGAGGTCGACTACTTCGATTACCCGATGAAGGAATCCGTCCAGGGTTGGCGCAACAAATGGTTCTACCTGTGAGACCCCGTGGTGCCTGGGCGACACTCGAATCTTCCTCCCTTCAACGACGTCCTGATAGCTCACCAGAAGAAGTCTTGGTGAAACGCCCTTTCTCCCGAAGAGAGGGTGACAGCCGACAGGCTGTTCGAGCAGATCGTCGCCTTGAAGAATTCGGGAGGCTTGACGATGTGCGGCACTGAAGTAGTTTCAGTGTTCTTGCAACGTCGAGTGCAGCCGCTAATGTCTCGACCTCACCAGTTATGGCTTTATACTGGCAAGACCGACAAGTCGAGGGTTAGCTCTGCCGACCTGTCGGCAGACGAACTTCGAGACGAGGTTCGCCGCTTGACGTGCCTCAGTATGAAGGATAATATTGTTCTGACATCGGCTCATTCTCCTTATGATTTCGACCATCTTCCGACTGAGGTGACCTTTTGCCGCTCCCTGCTTGCTTTTATTTCTTCTTTCTCCGTTGTGCTTCTCAATCTTCCCCTTTTTATTTCTTTGATCGGCCTCCTCCGTCGTTTGATGCTATCCTCCTACACCGGAAAGCGGTGTAGAACCAGAGGATGACGACGAAAATTTTGAAGAGACCGAGGACGTCCAGCAGATCCTTGAGGACAGCGATGTCCAAGAGGACGACACTGCCGAGGAGACCGCTTTCACCAGGAGCAAACGTCGTTTGCAGATAAACGAGGATTTTATCACAACGGCTGAATCAAGTCCCAGCGAACAAGATAATGATGCCGCTGGAGCTTCTCTGCCTTCTTCTGCCGACAAAGGGCCGTCAGGCTTTTTTGCTGCTGAGGATGATCTGGAACTGTGAGCATCTTTATTCCTTTGTAATTTGACCTTCGTCATTTTTGTATGTTAATCATTCTTTTTCCTCAAGTAGCTCTGATGATGATCATGTTCCTCTCGCAAAGAGGGCTAAATTATCTGTCGAGAAAACGGCATCAGCTAAGGAGCCGAACCCTTCTCCCGCCAAGTCAACGCCTCCCACAAGGATTGCCGTGGAAAAAATTCCAGTGTCGAAAGTTATCCCTCCTGGCGATGCTCCTACTTCGTCGGCTGCTCGCGACCATGTAAATATTTAATCTACTTTGTTTTGCTGAATTTTCTTCATATCAACTGAGTCTTCCCGATTTCCCTTGCTGCAGCCGATTTACGCCACAGTCGATGCTGTGGTAGATTTCGCTGAGCAGTTTACTCGACTGGAGGTCGAAAATGCCCAGCTTCGGCAGACTGTCAAATCTTCGGCTGATCAGGTGCTGGAGGCCAACAGGCTTGCCGCCGACGCCAAGAAGGAAAATGCCTTGCTGAAGGAGGAACTGTCGAAGCTGAAGCGACGAGATGAAGGATGAACAGGACGCCAGGCGTGCGGCAGCGGTTGCAGTCGATAAAAAGGAAGGCGTTCTCCGCGAATCGATCAAGGATTTATTGGGTAAAATTCACGACACATAGTCTCTTTCTTGGTATTTTCTTACTGACCACTGATCTGTGTTTCTTTCAGAGGCTGCCAATATAACCGTCACTCGACGCCATCAGCTTCGGGAGGACTCCACATCCGATGCCCTTTCGCTCGCTGCTGAGTCTAACGTCCAAGTCCTCGGGCTTCTGCAAAAGACTAGAGGAGCGTTGTCGAGGCTGTACTCGATGATCTTCCCGAAGATGAAGCAAGATAGGACTCTCGGCGAGATGGCGGATGTTTTTCTTGTTGATTCTTCCGAGCCCGTGGAGGTATTAGAACGCCGTTCCCGCTTGTATGGGGTGGTTCTTACTTTCCAGCTGCTAATGGGTCATGGGATGGGGCCTGACTTGGAGAGGTTGTCTAAGGCATTGCATGTTGATGACGACAACCATTTAGTCGACCTTGAGCCTTTTAAAAGATCGGCAGTGACTTGTGCCAATCAACTTCTAAAGTTGGTAGATGAAGCACAGGCTAAGCCTACTCCTGAAGCTGCCCCTTGCTCATCGTCCGCACCTCCTTGAACTTTTGCTTCCTTAATTGTAAATAAGACCAATCGTAATCTGATTTAGTCTGTTTTATTTTGGCTCTGTTGCCAATTTTGAACAATCTTTTGAATCTAACATATATGGCAAGCGCTCCTGATGGGAGTTCTATGTTAATGTCGTTCTAAATCGAAGATTGTACTGCAGATTCCTTCATCTTCTTCTCGTGCCGAGCTTTTTCCAAATCCTTCAACTAACGATGAATCTGACCTTGTTCGCCGCTTACGTGACCAAGTGTCTCGTTTAAATAAAGATATTACTTCTCTTCGAGCCATGGCAGTGTTGGTGAAGCAAAAGGGCGAAATAGCAACTGCTATTGAGCAATATGCTCTTGATGGACTTCATGGCGGCACCGAAAGCTTGGGCTGTAAGTGTTTCCCCATCTTCTGATCCCTGGCATAGCTCGGATGTTTTTTTATTAATTGGTATTCGTTCCTTTCCAGTTGTATCTTCAGATAAATCCGAGGAGAACAGGAAGATCCATGAAGAGGTCGAGGCGATGACTGATGTTGCTCACCCGAAGCACGATCTGTGGCTGCATCGTCCGAAGGCTGTTATCATGGCAAAGTTTTAACATCGGGTGGAGAAAGCGCATTACTACTTCGATAAGTTCCACGCCCATCTCACGATGGTTTGGAAGACTTTGTTTCCTCTGGACCAGGCACCCGAGACCTTGTCTGCCCTGTTTACCCGATTCAAGTCGCCCGAAAGGATTCGACAGTTGGTGCGGAAAGAGCTTCTGGCTGGTGCTGAGCTTGCCTTTGCTTCGGTATTGGCATGTTATCCATCCTTAGACTTGAGAGCCATAGCGAACACCGAGAGGAGTTTAGGCCAATATTATGATATTGCTAGAGGTCCTGCATATACCATTGTCTCCCGGATGGAGTCATGCCTTGAGAGGGAATCGAGGGATCAAGGGAACCAGGGAGCCCAGTCATGAATGTAGTAACCTTGTACCTGCATAAGATTGTTTTGTACAAATTTACTGCGTGCGTTACACGCTATGTTAGTCTGATTGGTATTTTATTGTCGAGGGCGGCTGAGTGATCAGTTCAACCTGCTCTCTCGACGACTTCGTTGAATTTTGCAATGTTATTGCGAAGCCGATATGTAAGTTTTGTAGGAGCGAGACCCATCGACTTAGTCGAGGGAATTAGACGCTTGGCCTCGTCACGCGGTGCACCGGTTTGAGCCTTATTTTGTGATAATGTAACCATCGACTGCAGCACTCGCGTATTTTCTCGAGGCTTGGATTGGTTATTTTTTTGTATCATTAATCTTAGCTCCCGTTGAGAGTATTTAATTAATGATACTGTGTAAGCGTATTTTTTAGGCCGACGCTCCCGATGGGAGTAAGAGCCAATGGTAGGGGCCCCAAACGATCTGTTCGGGTGATAGGGCCTGGATTGAAAAAAGGTAGAAAACCTGATTAGACTTTTATTCATAATGCAAAAGCAACCCTAAGAGCTGTCGAATAATAAAAAGCAATTGTATCCTATGTATAGAAGCGCCGCAACTGTGCGATGTTCCATGGATTCCCGACGTGTTTTCCTGAAGCCGGGTTTTTGAGCCGATATGCTCCTCCTGGTATCACTTCAGTGACGATGTATGGTCCTTCCCATGGGGATTCGAGTTTCAAGGGTCTTTCTTGCTTCAACTGAAGTACCATATCCCCAACATTAAAGCTTCGACTGCGTATTCATCGGCTGTGATAATTTCTCAACGCCTGTTGGTATACCGTCATTCTTGCCAAGGCGATATCTCGCGCCTCGTCAAGGAGGTCGACAACATCTTGTAGCGCGATGTTGGAAGAGGACTCTGTGTATGCTGTCACCCGAGGAGCTTCGAACCGAACGTCGGCTGGAAGAACTGCTTCGGCTCCATGCACCAAGAAGAATGGGGTGTACTGAGTCGACCTGTTGGGTGTAGTACGCAAACTCCAGAGTACAGATGGTAACTCCTCGACCCAGCCTCCAGCTACGCCTGTAAGGCGTTTCTTGAGGCCATCTCCTATTAAACCATTGATCCTTTCCACCTGGCCGTTGGTCTGTGGGTGGGACACTGATGCAAACTTCAATTTGATTCCTCCGTCATCACAAAATTTTCTAAACTCCTTGGAATCAAAGTTAGATCCGTTGTCTATGACGATACTATGGGGCATACCAAATCGGCAAGTTATTCCTCTGAAAAACTGAACTGCTGTTTCAGCTTTCTGGTTTCGAACGGGTACTGCCTCGATCCACTTGGTGAATTTTTCGACTGCGACCAGTAAGTACGTGTGCCCTCCAGGTGACGACCTCGGTAGTGGTCCAACTTGGTCGAGTCCCCACTGAGCAAAGGGCCATGCCATAGGTATTGACATTAGGTCTATCGCAGGGGCATGCGGTTTTGGAGAAAAGCGCTGACAGGGGTCACATCTCATAACTAGATCTCGAGCATCCGACGCTGCCGTTGGCCAGTAAAATCCTGCCCTGAAGGCTTTTGCCACAAGGGCCCTGCTTCCTGCATGGTGTCCGCAGGTTCCCTCGTTTATCTCACGCAACAGTGCTTTTCCATCATCAATGGCGATACACCTTTGGAAGATACCTGAGATGCTACGCTTGTAAAGCTCGCCATTTACCACAGTGAAGGCTTTTGACCGTCTGACAATTCGCCTTGCTTCCACAGAATCCTCCGGCAACTCTTGCTTTGTTAGGTATGCTAAGAATGGTTTGGTCCATAATGGCTCGAGGAGGAGGACTTGCTCTGCTGATGGAGGCGAGGGTTCTTCAACAGTTTGTTGCTGGCTTGCCTCTGATTCATCAGTCGACAGTTTTAAGGGTGCCGAAGTTTTCTCTTTTATTGATCGTTGAGTAATGACTTCGTAGAACACTCCGTCTGGGATGGGGGAGCACATGGACCCGATATTCGCCAGAGTGTCGGCTTCCTCGTTGCTAGCTCTGCCGATATGTTTGAGCTCACATCCTTCAAATTTGGCTTCCATATTTTGGTACAACTGTCGATAGGTGATCATGTTGTCACTGACCGCGTCGCATAAGTTCATCGACTGCTGCACCACCAAGTTTGAGTCGCCATATATTTCTAGGCGAGTTGCCCCGCACGCCTTCGCCATCTTCATTCCGTGCAGCAGTGCTTCGTATTCTGCTTCATTGTTCGTCGGCAGGGAGAAATTCATACGTAGTATGTACTACATCTTATCTCCCTGCGGTGATATCAATATAACTCCTGCCCTTGCGCCCGTGCTCCGTTTTGACCTGTCGAAATACATTGTCCATGATCCCGACATGTCGGGTGCTGCTGGTGTCTGTGACTGGATCCAATCTGCCACGAAATCTGGGAGGACTTGGGATTTTATCGCCGTTCGATTAACGTAAGTTATGTCGTGTGGCGCTATTTCGATGGCCCATTGGGACACTCGTCCCGTGGCTTCTGGATTAGTCATTATGTTCTTCAATGGTGCTTCGCTTACGACGATAATCGGATGCTCCGTGAAATAATGTCGCAGCTTGCGAGCCGACTTCCATCATCGCGTATGCCAGCTTCTGATGATGAGGGTATCTCTGCTATGCGGGTGTGAGTACTTCACTAAGGTAATAAACAGGCCTCTGAACACCGTGGACTTTTCCAGCTTCTACTCGCTCAACAACCAAAACGCTGCTGAAGACTTGTGCTGTTGCGTCTATGTACATAAGCAACGTTTCTTTCTCGCGCGGAGTTACAAGGACTGGGGACGTTGACAAGATTTTTTTCAGGTTGTCGAAGGAGTCCTGCGCCTCCTTTTTCCACTCGAACTTTTCTGACTTTTTCATCAAGTTGTAGAAGGGCAAACCTTTCTCTCCTAGCTTGGCGATGAATCTACTGAGCGCTGCTAATCGTCCTGCCAACTGCTGCACTTGGTGCAGATTCTTCAGCGGCTCCATGTCGAGAATAGCTTTGATCTTCAAAGGGTTGGCTTCAATCCCTCTGGCTGAGATGAAATACCCGAGTACTTGTCCCCCTGGTACTCCGAAGAAACATTTTTTGGGATTCAGCTTGATTTTATACTTGTCTAGATTGTCGAAAGTTTCCCGTAAATCGTCGATGAGAGTGGCGGCGTGCTTCGTTTTCACCACGATATCGTCGATGTAGACTTCAATGTTCCTCCCAATCTACTCTCCAAGGCAAGCCTGCATGCAACGTTGATAAGTTGCTCCTGCGTTTTTTAACCCGAAGGTGATGACATTGTAACAAAAACGTCGTGGGGGATGATGAACGCGGTTACTTCCTGGTCTTCTTTCTTCAGCTTGATCTGATTATACCCGGAGTATGCATCGAGGAAGGAGAGGCGATCGCATCCGGTTGTGTAGTCGACTATCTAATCAATACGAGGCAGCGGGAAGTGCTCTTTCAGACATTGTTTATTAAGGCTGGTGTAATCGATACACATGCGTAGAGCGGTGGTGTCCTTTTTGGGCACCATGACAGGGTTGGCCACCCACTCAGCTTCCTTGAGCTCCCGAATGAATCCTGCTTTACGAAGTCGACTGATCTCTTCGCCAATTGCTTTCCTTTTTTGTTCAGAAAATCGGCGCATTGACTGCTGTACTGGTTTGGTTGTTGGGTCAACATTAAGGGCGTGCTCAGCGAGTTCCCTGGGGATACCTGGCATGTCGGATGGTTCCCATGCAAATATCTCCCAGCGCTCACGGAGGAACTCGATGAGCGCGCCTTCCTATGCGCCAGTAAGGTCAGCCGACGTATTGACCGTTTTCTTCGGGTCAGTGGGGTGCACCTGGAGCTTCTAGGCTTCCTTTGCGGCGTCGAACTCGTCGGATCGTGCGTTTCGGTTGTCGGCTGGTGGTTGCGTGTGATCTGTAACGGTGTCGATTGCGTTGATTTCTTCCTTGGCTCCGAACTTCGAGGCGATCTTCTGGAATTCCCTGTCGCAGTTGTCCGATCGAGCAAAGCTTCCATGAACGGTTATTGGGGTCCCGTTGTTGCTTGGCATCTTGAGTTTTCGGTACGCATAATGAGGTACAACCATGAATTTGGCAAACGCATGCCTGCCGAGGATGGCGTGATACTGGGACTCCCAGTCGACTACTTCGAACTCGATCTTTTCTTTCCTAAAATTGTTGGGCGTACCGAAGACTACATCCAATGATGTTTTACCAAGAGAATAAGCGGGTCGAGTCGGTATAATGCCATGGAACCCTGTGTCAGACTCTTAGCATATCGACTGTTAAACCCATTGCTCTCATTGTCTTTGGCGAATAGTAGGATCAAGCCACTTCCTCCATCCATGAATACTTTGCTCATATTGTATCCTCCAATCTGTGCTTCGAGAACAAGGGCCGCATGGCCGGGCCTCGGAACAACTTTCGGGTGATCCGCCCTGCTGAAGGAGATACTCTGATCTGACCAGTCGATAAAGTCGGATGTATCGACCATGGCAACTTCCGCATATTTTACTTCCCGGGAGAACTTTTTGATTTCTCTCTTTGAAAAGCTGGTTTTATGGATCATGTTGACTTGCCCGCATGGCTCTGGAAACACCTCTGCTGGTACATGCTCGCTTCCTCCTGTTGGTACGTACGGTTCGGTACATACGGTTCTGGTGGATAACTGTAGGGCCCTGTCCTTCTCTCCATTGCGTGAACTCTTGACATAGCTTCAGCTCTGAGATCATCACAGAACTGTCGAATCTCCAGGAAGTGTCGGCAGTTCCGTAGCAGATGACTGGATTTCTCTCGACCATCCTTCGGATCAATGTAAGAGTGGAGGTAGCATGGTGCCTCGAGTTGCTCCGTAGCCGATAGATACGGTGAGCGGGTGCGACCATGGATCGGTTGCGCGTCCTGGTGTCCTCGTTCGGACTGGCGAGGGTGAGTCACTGTACATTCTTCCTCTTCACGGTGCGAGTCCCTTCGTATTTTCCTTCGTCCCGTTGTGAGGTCGAAACTTCCTCGGCTGCCTCCTTGCATGTTTCTGGATGGAACTTCCGAGGTTGCCGCTGGAGCGTCATCTGCCGAAATTGAGGTCCTCAGGCCAGATGTACCTGTCCTAGGGAGGTGAAGAAAGCCTCCGGAGTCGATAATGAAGTGGACACCTCCAAAGGTTGCGGTCATGTCATCGCACGATTCTGCAGGGATCGAGTGCGGCGGCTCGAGATGTGGTACGAACTCAAAGGATCCGCAGCGGATCGGGTCTTTTGGATCTGGCGGCGTTGGTGATTCGAGTACGAACGCCGCGGATGTGACTGGTATCGCCGATGTCCTGCCTTGTGCCGACAGTCTTCCCACAGACGGCGCCAATTGTCGAGGGTACTCCTCGGCAATGCCCTCCGATTGGGGCTTAGGGTTGACGGAATCCTGCAAGCTGACATGAGACATCGGTTCACAGACAAGCGGGGAGAGCGATTTACCTAGGTTCGGGGCCCTCGATGAGGTAAAACCCTTACGTCATGCATGTCTGTTCTTGATTATAAAGATATTGGATTACAATGGGGTGCCGAATAGTTCGGCTGAGATCTCGTCGAGAGGCTAAGTGCTATGATGACCTAGCTCTAGACTTTTGGTGGCTAAGATTGCTAAGTTTTATCGTGTCCCTCGGCAGCCCCTCTCCTGGCTGTTATATAGGAGGCCAGGTCCCAAGAGGTCTAACCGAGTACGACTAGGTTTACAGTAGTTTTAAATCTAATCTCTCCTTGTTCGGCCGTCTTCTTGTCTTGCCCGTCAAGGAATCTTCTGGTGCGCCATCCAAGTGGCCCGCCTTGCCTCCAAGTGCCTTCATGGGCCTCCAACTAAACTATTCGGGATAGGGCAATGTCGGTTACCCGAAGGGTAATGCCCACGTCAGTGATGCCACAACCAACCTTCGTCATGCTTGGCCGCCATTAGACATGTGGAGGGAGAGGAGCTCTCTTTCGAGAGGTCAACCACGTAAAGGTTGTTCTCCACATATCCAACAAGGACCAATTTGAGATTGTCACTCCTAAACACTTTCACACAATAATTAGTAAAATATGAATTGTAACCGACATCGGGAAGATGATATATAGAAAGTAAGTTATAGCCAAGGGATTCAACAAGCATGACCGTCTCAAGGCACAAGTCCTTGGAGATTGCCACCTTGCCATACCCAAGTACCTTTCCCTTTGAGTTGTCACCAAAGGTGATGCTTGACTTCTTGTTGATATCTTCAATGAATTGATCAAGCACACCTCTTCCTCCGGTCATATGATTGCTGCATCCACTATCAAACACCCATTTTGGACCACCGGAGGAATACCCCTACAAAATCAAGTAGAGGATTTAGGAACCCATCGATTAATGGGTTCCTTTGAAATGGCAACAATATCTTTTGGTACCCAAATTGAGTACTCTCTATAAGCATAGCCATTACGAGGACCAACATAGCTAGCATAAACATCACCATAATAATCAACAAATAAAGCATAGTGATTGTTTGGCCCCGTGCGGTCACCACTAGTGGCTTTGCCCTTTGAGGCTTTGCCATCATTAGTGACCTTCTTGTTCTTATCTTGAGCGGGCATCTCCTTCTTGTAGTTGTTCTTCTTGTAGGACTTGGGAGTATATCCAAGTCCAAACTTTTGATTGTTTGACCTTTGCTTACTCAAGAGGTCATCCAATCCCATCTTGTTCTTGGCGGTGGTGAACTTTGCAAGTTCCTTTGTTAACCTAACATTTTCCTCAAGAATAGATGCTTGCTCACAAGAAGATTCATTAGGATGATAGTCGAGACCATATTTGGTCACCAAGGATTCAAGATATGCATTGGTCTCAACATGCAAGGAGAGTTCCTCTTGTAAACGAACATGTTCCTCACCAAGCTTAGCATGCTCACTAGTAAAAGAAGTGGAGGAACTAGCAAGCTTTTCAACAACAATGGGATCCTTCATTGATCCAAGAGCCTTTTTGTAGGTTTCTTGGAGTAGGTCATGGTTCTCTCCAAGTTTCTTGAGCTCATCCTTAACAAGCTTGTTAGCTCTTTCAAGGTGGTCAAGATCCCTAGTGAGGGAAGCATGAGCAACTTCAAGCTCCTCCTTTGAGGCATTGAGCTCTTGAGTCAATGATTGAGCCCTATCAATAGTTTCTAGGTCCTTAACTTTATCAAGTTCATAAGTTTCAATTTGTTGCTTAAGGCCTTGAGATATGCACCTTTCGGTTTTTAGCTCTTGTCTTAGGAGATTGAATCTCCATTCTTTTTCATCCAATTGATATTCTAATTCCTCAATGGACTCATCCTTTTCTTTGAGAGAGTCCATCAAGAAATCAAACTTGACAAGAGCTTCACCACGAAGGGTGCATCTAACATTGTAAAGTTCCTTAAGCACAATTAATTCTTCTTGATTTTCAGTTTCATCATCAAGAACACTAGATAAAGAAGGTGGGGATTCCATTACCTTGGTTTCTCTTGCCATAAGACAAGAGCCAATGATTGTAGAGGAGGGAGAGTCATCGGAGTCATCATCTTGAGTTGTTCTTGCCATGAAGGAAGAACCAACATCATTCTACGTGGAGTAATCCTTGGAGTAGTCATATGTGAAGAGTGACCCGGGCTTAGAGAAAGCCAAACCGGCCACTCCGGCCTCCTTCTCCTCATCTTCCTCTTCTTCATCGGACAAGTACTCGGCTCCAACAAAGGCTCTTCCCTTGTTCTTCTTGTATCGATCGTTGATTGGGTTTGGCTTCAATCTTGGCTTGACCCCTTTGATGAACTTTGGCTTGTCTACCCTTTTCTCATAAGGGCACTCATTTGCAAAGTGGCTATCTTCATCACAGTTGTAGCAAGTTCTCTTCTTCTTCTTGTCATTGAGGAGCATTGGAAGCTTTCCCTTGTACTTCTTGGCAAAGAAAGCAAAGTCGGTAGCAATGTCACTAGTTGAAGTCATCTCTTCATCTTCTTCAATTTCATAGTCTTCTTCTCTTCCATGGTCAGCTCTAGCTTTGAGAGCAAGGTTGTGTGACGCTTCATGGTTGTGTGAGGCTTCATCAACACGGTTCATTTCCATGAGCCTTTTTCCTGCCTTGGCCATGTTTTCATTGGCGGCCACATAGGAGACTAGATCATCGGAGTTCAGATCAGCACTCTTGGTCATGATTTACAAGTTGAGTGCAAGGTTGGTGTCTTGTTGGTTGACAGCAATCATAGCAATGACCTTGGACTTTATGAATGCTTCATTCATCTCGAAGACGTCATTGTACTTCTCAACTCCAAGTCCCTTGACTCTTACTCTAAGAGCACCAAGCCTTGCATAGGCATCGGCCACGGATTCTCCTTATCGAATCATGAACTGGTGGGCCTCTTGCTTCGCGGTCTCATAAAGAGCGGATTGGATCAAATCGGTTCCCTCTTGGAGTACTACGATTCGATCCCACAACTCTTTAGCGGAGTCAATGTCATTGACTTGATCAAGGAGCTTGCGGTTGATGCCACTTCTAATCTTGTCACGTGCGGAGGCATTGAGTTGACGGTTGTAGAATTCGGTGGAGGTCAACCGAGCGGGATCATGTGGCTCCCGGTATCCATGAACAATGATCTCCCATAACTCCACACCTGCAATTGCGAATATGAGATTCCATAGCAGATTTCAAAAAGGAAAGTGAGTTCCATCAAAATGGGGAACATTCCCACTATGGTTTATATGAGGCATGGGTGAAGTGTTTTTGGGATAGTCATGGTTAACTTCATGGAAATTCCCTAGAGAGGCCGAAGCCGCACTAGGAGGTCCACTAGTCAAGTTCTTAAGCATGGCAGACATCACTGCCATTTGGCTTTGTAGGTCATCCTCCTTTTTCTTCTTCTCGGCATCATATGCCAAGAATCTAGATTTCATCTCTTTAACCGAAAGGTTAGAGTCTTCATCTAGACCCTCGAAGATTTTATCCATCTCACTCTTAAGGCGGTGAAGCCCTTAATAAGAGTCCGGGCTACGATACCAATTGAAAGTATAGAGATGGTAAACCTAGAGGGGGGTGAATAGGTTTCTACGAATTTTAATTCTTTCTTTTCAATATTAGGCTTTGCGGAATATAAAGGTGAGCCTAATGCAAACTAGGTGAAACAACCTATATGAGGATACAAATAACTCGAGCACGAAGGCTCTCACGAGCGGTTAAATCACAAGTAAGGAGTTCGGTTAGAGATAACCGATAGCACGCGGAGACGAGGATGTATTCCCGTGTTCCCTTCCTTTGCAAGAAGGTACGTCACGTTTGGAGGGGTGGAGGTCCCACGAAGGATTCCCCACGCCACGAAGGCTCACCCTATTCTCCGGAGCCTATCCCACGAAGGAATAGCTCACTCACTTGTGGTAGACTTTGAGGTAGCCTCCAAACCTTCACAATCTTGTCCGGAGCAAATCCACAGCCCGGATGCTTCCGGACCACTCTTGCCCACCTAGGGTTTCCACGGAACCCTAGAGAGCAAGCTTCTTGATGAATACAAGGGGGGATGAGATTTGTCTTGGTAGAACAGTAGATCGGGTCCTCCTCTATCGTTTCCCCGGAGGGATTTGAGTTTGGGTGGAGGAGGGAGATCTGAGGCTTTTGGTGTTTCTAGCAATGGAGTATGAGAGAGAGAGCTCAAGAACAGCTTGTAGTGTAGTGCCTAACTATTCAGAGGTAGGAGAAGGGCTATTTATAGTGTCACTTGAAATATGGCCGTTGGTCACTTGACACATCAGCTTTCTCCCGAGAATCCCGGTCAACCGGACCACAGACCGGAGCGTCCGGTGCAGGGGCCGGTCGGACCGGACCAGGGACCGGACCCGCCGGTCCAAACCGGACGGTAGGCCGGACCACGACCGTACCCTCGAAATGTCGCGCAGTACTCCCTCCGGTTGCAGTCAGCGCAGAGCTCGATTGGCGCCGGGGCGCCCGGTCGAGAGCCCGGTCGAACCGGGCCTGGGACCGGACCCGCCGGTCCAAACCGGGCGGCAGACCGGACCCCGACCGGGGTCACTTGTGTCTTCCAGTAGCTCGCCCGGTTGGCATCAGCGCAGGAGCCGGTCGGCGCCGGAGAGCCCGGACGTGTGCCTGGTCGACCGGGCGGCAGGCCGGAGCCAGCCGGCACACGGTCCGGTCCAACCGGGCCTGTGACTGGATTCCTGCTGTAGACCCCCTTTTGATTGTTGTCGAAGTGGGAGGGTCTCCTTTAGCCTTCTTGTTCCTTTGATACACCATTTACCTGAGATTATCCTTACAAACATGTATTAGGCCAAATACTCTAGCACGGTGTCATTGTTACCAAAATAATGGATAAGGGTAAAATACCCTTACACAACCGAGACGCGTTTCTCGTCCACACTTACTTGGTGTGGGGCCAGGTGTAAGATCCAAGCCAATCACTGCCTTCTTGGTGACCCTGCATACCCACCCTTTTCTCCCACTCACATATCCCCGGTAGACATCTTCCGTTAATACGACCTTACCCCCGATATGCTATGGACAATCCATCATAGACGGTAGAGCGCTCTCATCCACATGTATGGGGATTTAAAAGGATTTCCCAACCTACTGCGGTGTTATCGCAACACCCAGCCAGGCTCTATCAAGTCGGTTGATATGCAGAAGGGAAAACATACAGCTAACTTTCCTAGAGCCATTATAGATCTCATGGCTAACGTGAAATGTACGATGCTAGAATCACTAGACGGCATTGGTGATTATTCCTATATGAGTAGAACCCTTTCAATGGAACCTCCACCATATCAACACATACCATGGTTCCATTGCCCACCACATAGTCATATCATAATTGGAAAAGTAACATTTTATTTTTAATGCAGGAATGGTAAGTATAATACTTTTGTGAGTAAATTGATAGTAAATAATCAAGATGCCATGAGCAAGGATGAACTTGCCTGGTGACTGCGAGATAATGCAGTTCGATGTGTTGGATGGAACCTGGACCTCGGGTTCTGTAAAGAAGCATCATTGTCCGGTAAGGACAATGTTATAAAATCCAAATGATGCATGCATGGGTGTATTATTTCATGTTGAATCCCTTACCCCGGAATAGTTATTAAGATTTAGGTTTGAATTAAATATTTATGCCTTTGGCAATAATTACAAAATTTGAACTTTTTTTGTTAATTCCATTTCTTATTTTATTCTGGTGAAGGATTATTTTTAATTCCCTAATCCAATTTTTCTTGAATTCTGGAGGTATTTATAATTATTTGGAATTTTGTAAATTCAAAGGTTATTTAAAATGTGAAAACACTAAAATACCCCTAGCCCATTTGGCCAACCCACTTGGGCAGCCCACTTGGTCAGCCCACTTGGGCCAGACCAAACCAGTTCGGTGGGATCCGACCGAGTCGGCCCACCTCACTCGCTCGCCTCTCTCTCTCGCACAAACCCTAACCCTACTCTGGTGATTCCCATGGCGATGGCATCGTCGCCACGGTCGCCTCCATACTCCGGCCATCTAGGGCTCGCCGTTGGTCGCGTTCGACGCAACGCACGACGGCACTCCCTTCCATCCACGTCGATCTGGTCTTCTCCTCCTCTGCTGAATGTGCGCGTGCTCGACCGTGTCAGACGCCGATGAGTTCATCGACGAACTCCATCGATCTGCGCCTCCTGGACACGCCCACGTGTTCGCCGCCTCCTTGCTGGTGGTGCGTGGCTTAGCACCAGTCTGGCTGCGGTTTGGCACCACCGTGGCTAGCCTATGCCACCGTGCCGCCATGGTTGCCGCCATGGACATCGCTTGGTAACCCTACCTCCTCTTCTACCTCTCTCTACTCCTTCTGCTCCATCTGCTCGAGCTCTCTGTCTACTGGATCCGCTCATGCGTGTGCTGCTGCTGCTGTTGTGCTTGTTGTGCTTGCGTGATGCTCTGCCTATGCCTAGTGCAGCCATGTTCTTGCTTATCTATGCATACTGATGCTATCTGATGCCTGTGCGATTCCTACTGTTCAACTGCGCTATGGTTGCCCTATCTGTTCATGTCCTTGTACTGCTCATATGCTTACTGATGCTTGCGTTCATCCTATTCTATATATATTCATGCTCTTGTGCTATCCCAAATGCTTATTGGTGGCCTTGCTGTTGACAGAGGTTTGCATTACTAACACTGGTGGTGCCAGTGATGCTCTCTTGTGCCCTGTGTATGATCCATTTGATTCATTTGGTTCACTGCATGCTTGTGGTGCTTTTCTGTGCCTTGTGCTTGATCTGATTGATCAATTTGATCAACATATGCTAGTGGCTAAGTTACTGGGTTAATTCTTGGCTAACTGAATTGCTTGCCCTATCTACTGCTATGCCTTATGCTTGCTCTAGCTGTTGCTCAAGTGTGTGTGTGCTACTGTTGCTATCCATAGCACATTGGACAAGATCCAATGGATACGATGCAATGGTTCATGCTATTGTTGCCTCTCAGTGATGCTATTGATTGTTAATGAATGGATTACTTTGTATTCATGCCTTGGTGGATTATTTATACATGAACTGCTTATGCAGTGTTGATTGTATGCATTCATTTGTATGAATTGATATCTCCATGATCAATATGGAGATAAATGAAGTCTGAATCCATTTTTGGATAGTGATGACATATAAATTTGGCTTATTGGATGGATTATGGTTGATGTGACCACAATATCCTTGCTACTGCTTGATTTGCTCTCATTGTTGGATTAACTCTTGTTGGCTACTCATCTTTGCTTGCACAGTAGGGTATCATTAGTAATATGAATGCCACTGTGTTTGCCTGTGAATAAATACATGTATAATCTGATGGTTTCTTGGCTAGGAACTTGCTAGGTGGTCTTTGTAGCTTCTAGCACCTATGTATCCTCTACTGGTTGCTATGTGTGCATCTATACTTGTCTATTTGCACATGAATAGTATCTGGATGATATTGGGATCTAGCTGCTCTATTTATGCCAATATTCCTTGGTCAAAACCAAGTGATGACAACCCCCATGAGCATCTGCTCATGCTTATGCCTTGTGTCATGCTATAAAATGGATTGGATCCATTGGATCCACTCCAGGTATATCTTATACCTTGTTCCATCTCCTAGATGGCTATGCTTAGTTGCCGTTGAGCTTCTGCTTGATCTAGCTCTTGGATGATCTTGCTTAAGTCCCCATATCTCTGGCTGGTTTTGGTTGGTTGGTTTTGGACGAATGGATGGTTTCTATGGTTGTTCTTGATGTTCTTGAGCAAGAACAGAGATGAACTAGTCAATGTTCATTGATGTTCGCTGATGGATGCTTATCTGGTCGACTTGGTGAATTATTTCTGTTGGTTCTACCCTTTTATACTATCTGGTGGTTCTCTCTTGCAATGACACACATGCTTGTGCCCTGCTTGGTGACTAAGCCATGGTGACTTGCTGTTGAGCATGCACAACAGCTGGTCAGCTGTGCGTGTGCTTATGGTGGAACTTGAGCTCATGATTGCTCCAATTCTTGGTCTGATGATGTCTATCTTGCTTCTGGCAAGGATTTTGGACAATGACAAGTGTCCTTGACACTTGTATTACCCCTGGCTAGTTTCTCTTCTATTTTGCAGGGTTCCAACTCAATGCGATCCAGGGACAAGATATTCCAAGTAAATTAGTTTAGGATTTTTTATATGATCCAATTCTTGTAATCTTATTTTGTTTTGTTTATTATTCTGTCCATTTCTTGTATAATCAATATTGTAAAGATAATGTAATGTGTGTGTATGATCAATAAAGCTCAAGGTTTTTCTTATGAGCTCTTTTGTAAATTTATTATCCCCTTTTGAATTATTTGTGTTTGTGTGATGTGATTTGAATTATGAATTCATAATTCATTTATATATTGTTTACTTATTATATCTTTTGTTTGAAATCAAATATGAATTGCCAAATCAAATAATCTCCCAAAATCTACAAGTTTCAAGAGGTCATGTCGAAATTCATAACACTCACATTGCTCTAATCCTAATAGCAACGAGAGATAAACCTCGACCCCCCTTAGGTTTTTATGCAATAAGGCGCGAAAATTTCCCTCGTTTTGTGATTAAAATGCACATCCGATTTCAAAATCTACCCTTCGTTGTCCCTATGTTCTAGGATATTACAGTTAGCACATACACACATTAAGAAATTTC
>NC_061510.1:209275493-209308648 GCF_022539505.1 Lolium rigidum
TATACTTCAGTTTAACAAGTTGCGTATTGCTAGAATTCTTACAACAATAATAGGAACACACCCCCTGGACTTGAAGCTATGCTTAAAGAATTTATTAGTACACAAACTGCTTTTAACAAATCTATTGAGGAAAAGCTCAATAAAATTGATATTCTCGCTTCTAAGGTTGATAGTCTTGCCTCTGATGTTGATCTTTTGAAATCGAAAGTTATGCCTAATAAGGATATTGAAAATAAAATTGTTACTACAGCAAATGCCATCCAAGTTAGAATTAATGAGAATATAAGATTGATGGCCGAATTGCATGCTAGGTGGGAAAGAGAAGAAGATGAAAAACTAGCTAAAGAGAATAATGTAGCTAAAGTTTGGACTATTACCACCACTAGTAATGTTAATGATTCACATGTTGCTGCACCTCCTACTATCAATGGTAAAATAATTGGTGTTGGCAATTTTACTACTCCTAGTGCAAAGCCCACAAAATTTCCTGAAACTGCTAAAACTGCTGAAGCCGCTCGTGATAAAAGCCGCTGAAATTTTTTCCAACATTGGGGATGATGATCCCATTGCTTTAGATTATAATGGTTTGGATTTTGATGATTGCCACATCTCTGAAGTTATAAAGTTCTTACAAAAACTTGCTAAGAGTCCCAATGCTAGTGCTATAAACTTGGCTTTCACGAAACATATTACAAATGCTCTCATAAAAGCTAGAGAAGAGAAACTAAAACTTGAAACTTCTATTCCTAGAAAGCTAGAGGATGGTTGGGAGCCCATCATTAAGATGAAGATCAATAACTTTGATTGTAATGCTTTATGTGATCTTGGTGCAAGTATTTCCGTTATGCCTAAGAAAATCTATAATATGCTTGACTTGCCACCATTGAAAAATTGTTATTTGGATGTTAATCTTGTTGATAATGCTATAAAGAAACCTTTGGGGAGAGTTGATAATGTTCGCATTACCGTTAACAATAACCTTGTCCCCGTTGATTTTGTTGTCTTGGATATTGAATGCAATGCATCTTGTCCCATTATATTGGGAAGACCTTTTCTTCGAACTGTTGGTGCCACCATTGATATGAAGGAAGGTAATATTAAATATCAATTTCCTCTCAAGAAAGGTATGGAACACTTCCCTAGAAAGATAATGAAGTTACCTTTTGATTATATTATTAGAACAAATTATGATGTTGATGCTTCGTCTCTTGATAATACTTGATATACACTTTCTGCGCCTAGCTGAAAGGCGTTAAAGAAAATCGCTTATGGGAGACAACCCATGTTTTTACTACAGTACTTTTATTTTATATTTGAGTCTTGGAAGTTGTTTACTACTGTAGCAACCTCTCCTTATCTTAGTTTTGTGCATTGTTGTGCCAAGTAAAGTCTTTGATAGTAAGGTTCATACTAGATTTGGATTACTTGCGCAGATATGCATTTCTTTGCTGTCACGAATTTCGACCTGCCTCTCTGTAGGTAGCTCAGAAAAATATGCCAATTTACGTACGTGATCCTCAGATATGTACGCAACTTTCATTCAATTTGGGAATTTTCATTTGAGCAAGTCTGGTGCCTCAATAAAATCCATCTTTACGGACTGTTCTGTTTTGACAGATTCTGCCTTTTATTTCGCATTGCCTCTTTTGCTATGTTGGATGAATTTCTTTGTTCCACTAATGTCCAGTAGCCTTATGCAATGTCCAGAATTGTTAAAAATGATTGTGTCACCTCTGAACATGTTAATTTTTATTGTACACTAACCCTCTAATGAGTTGTTTCGAGTTTGGTGTGGAGGAAGTTTTCAAGGATCAAGAGAGGAGAATGATACAATATGATCAAGGAGAGTGAAAGCTCTAAGCTTGGGGATGCCCCGGTGGTTCACCCCTGCATATTTTAAGAAGACTCAAGTGTCTAAGCTTGGGGATGCCGGGCATCCCCTTCTTCATCGACAACATTATTAGGTTCCTCCCCTGAAACTATATTTTTATTCCATCACATCTTATGTGCTTTGCTTGGAGCGTCGGTTTGTTTTTGTTTTTGTTTTTGTTTGAATAAAATGGATCCTAGCATTCATTGTGTGGGAGAGAGACACGCTCCGCTATTGCGTATGGACAAATATGTCCTTAGGCTTTACTCATAGTATTCATGGCGAAGGAATCTTCTTCGTTAAATTGTTATATGGTTGGAATCGGGAAATGCTACATGTAGTAATTCTAAAATGTCTTGAATAATTTGATAATTGGCAATTGTTGTGCTCATGTTTAAGCTCTTGCATCATATACTTTGCACCCATTAATGAAGAAACACCTAGAGCTTGCTAAATTTGGTTTGCATATTTGGTCTCTCTAAAGTCTAGATAATTTCTAGTATTGAGTTTTGAACAACAAGGAAGACGGTGTAGAGTCTTATAATGTTTACAATATGTCTTTTATGTGAGTTTTGCTGCACCGGTTCATCCTTGTGTTTGTTTCAAATAACCTTGCTAGCCTAAACCTTGTATCGAGAGGGAATACTTCTCATGCATCCAAAATCCTTGAGCCAACCACTATGCCATTTGTGTCCACCATACCTACCTACTACATGGTATTTCTCCGACATTCCAAAGTAAATTGCTTGAGTGCTACCTTTAAAATTTCCATTCTTTACCTTTACAATATATAGCTCATGGGACAAATAGCTTAAAAACTATTGTGGTATTGAATATGTACTTATGCACTTTATCTCTTATTAAGTTGCTTGTTGTGCGATAACCATGCTTCCGGGGACGCCATCAACTACTCTTTGTTGAATATCATGTGAGTTGCTATGCATGTCCGTCTTGTTCGAAGTAAGGGAGATCTACCACTTTAATGGTTAGAGCATGCATATTGTTAGAGAAGAACATTGGGCCGCTAACTAAAGCCATGAATCATGGTGGAAGTTTCAGTTTTGGACATATATCCTCAATCTCATATGAGAACACTAATTGTTGCTACATGTTTATGCATTAAAGAGGAGTCCATTATCTGTTGTCCATGTTGTCCCGGTATGGATGTCTAAGTTGAGAATAATCAAAAGCGAGAAATCCAAAATGCGAGCTTTCTCCTTAGACCTTTGTACAGGCGGCATGGAGGTACCCCTTTGTGACACTTGGTTAAAACATGTGTATTGCGATGATCCAGTAGTCCAAGCTGATTAGGACAAGGTGCGGGCACTATTAGTATACTGTGCATGAGGCTTGCAACTTGTAAGATATAATTTACATGATACATATGCTTTATTACTACCGTTGACAAAATTGTTTCTTGTTTTCAAAATAAAAGCTCTAGCACAAATATAGCAATCGATGCTTTTCTCTTTGAAGGACCTTTCTTTTACTTTTAATGTTGAGTCAGTTCACCTATTTCTCTCCACCTCAAGAAGCAAACACTTGTGTGAACTGTGCATTGACTCCTACATACTTGCATATTGCACTTGTTATATTACTCTATGTTGACAATTATCCATGAGATATACATGTTACAAGTTGAAAGCAACCGCTGAAACTTAATCTTCCTTTGTGTTGCTTCAATACCTTTACTTTGATTTATTGCTTTATGAGTTAACTCTTATGCAAGACTTATTGATGCTTGTCTTTAAGTACTATTCATGAAAAGTCTTTGCTTTATGATTCATTTGTTTACTCATGTCATTACCATTGTTTTGATCGCTGCATTCATTACATATGCTTACAATAGTATGATCAAGGTTATGATGGCATGTCACTCCGTAAATTATCTTTGTTATCGTTTACCCGCTCGGGACGAGCATGAACTAAGCTTGGGGATGCCGATACGTCTCCGACGTATCGATAATTTCTTATGTTCCATGCCACATTATTGATGATATCTACATGTTTTATACACATTATATGTCGTATTTATGCATTTTCCGGCACTAACCTATTGACGAGATGCCGAAGAGCCAGTTGTTGTTTTCTGCTGTTTTTGGTTTCAGAAATCCTAGTAAGGAAATATTCTCGGAATTGGACGAAATCAACGCCCAGGGTCCTATTTCGCCACGAAGCTTCCAGAAGTCCGAGGGAGAGTCGAAGTGGGGCCACGAGGTGGCGACACACCAGGGCGGTGCGGCCCAAGCCCTGGCCGCGCCGGCCTGTTGTGTGGGCCCCTCGTGACGCCCCTTTACCTGCCCTTCCGCCTACTTAAAGCCTTCGTCGCGAAACCCCCAGTACCAAGAGCCACGATACGGAAAACCTTACTGAGACGCCGCCGCCGCCAATCCCATCTCGGGGGATTCTGGAGATCACCTCCGGCACCCTGCCGGGAGAGGGGAATCATCTCCCGGAGGACTCTTCACCGCCATGGTCGCCTCCGGAGTGATGAGTGAGTATTTCACCCCTGGACTATGGGTCCATAGCAGTAGCTAGATGGTTGTCTTCTCCTCATGTGCTTCATTGTCGGATCTTGTGAGCTGCCTAACATGATCAAGATCATCTATCCGTAATTCTATATGTTGTGTTTGTCGGGATCCGATGGATAGAGAATACTACGTTATGTTGATTATCAATCTATTACCTATGTGTTGTTTATGATCTTGCATGCTCTCCGTTATTAGTAGAGGCTCGGCCAAGTTTTTGCTCTTAACTCCAAGAGGGAGTATTTATGCTCGATAGTGGGTTCATGCCTCCATTAAATCTGGGACGATGTGACGAAAGTTCTAAGGTTGTGGATGTGCTGTTGCCACTAGGGATAAAACATTGATGCTATGTCCGAGAATGTAGTTATTGATTACATTACGCACCATACTTAATGTAATTGTCCGTTGTTTTGCAACTTAATACCGGAAGGGGTTCGGATGATAACCCGAAGGTGGACTTTTTAGGCATAGATGCATGCTGGATAGCGGTCTATGTACTTTGTCGTAATGCCCAATTAAATCTCACAATATTCATCATATCATGTATGTGCATTGTTATGCCCTCTCTATTTGTCAATTGCCCGACCGTAATTTGTTCACCCAACATGCTATTTATCTTATGGGAGAGACACCTCTAGTGAACTGTGGACCCCGGTCCATTCTTTTACATCGAATACAATCTATCGCAATACTTGTTCTACTCGTTTTCTCGCAAACAATCATCATCCACACTATACATCTAATCCTTTGTTACAGCAAGCCGGTGAGATTGACAACCTCACTTGTTTCGTTGGGGCAAATTACTTTGGTTGTGTTGTGCAGGTTCCACGTTGGCGCCGGAATCCCCGGTGTTGCGCCGCACTACATCCCGCCGCCATCAACCTTCAACGTGCTTCTTGGCTCCTCCTGGTTCGATAAACCTTGGTTTCTTTCTGAGGGAAAACTTGCTGCTGTGCGCATCATACCTTCCTCTTGGGGTTCCCAACGAACGTGTGAGTTACACGCCATCACCCACTATCGAGCATAAATACTCCCTCTTAGAGTCACAAGTATCAACTTGGCCAGAGCCTCTACTAGCAACGGAGAGCATGCAAGAGCATAAACAACATATATGATAGATTGATAATCAACTTAACATAGTATTCAATATTCATCGGATCCCAACAAACGCAACATGTAGGATTACAAATAGATGATCTTGATCATGATAGGCAGCTCACAAGATCTAACATGATAGCACAATGAGGAGAAGACAACCATCTAGCTATCTGCTATGGACCCATAGTCCAGGGGTGAACTACTCACACATCGATCCGGAGGCGATCATGGCGATGAAGAGCCTTCCGGGAGATGATTCCCCTCTCCGGCAGGGTGCCGGAGGCGATCTCCTGAATCCCCCGAGATGGTATTGGCGGCGGCGGCGGCTCTGGAAGGTTTTCCGTATCGTGGCTCTCGGTACTGGGGTATTCGCGACGAAGGCTTTAAGTAGGCGGAAGGGCAGAGTCGGAGGAGGCACGGGGGCCCCACACGCTAGGGCCGCGCGGCCAAGGCCTGGGCTGCACCGCCCTAGTGTGGCGTCGCCTCGTGGCCCCACTTCGTATCTCCCTCGGTCTTCTGGAAGCTTCGTGGAAAAATAGGACCCTGGGCGTTGATTTCGTCCAATTCCGAGAATATTTCCTTACTAGGATTTCTGAAACCAAAAACAGCAGAAAACAAGAATTGACTCTTCGGCATCTCGTCAATAGGTTAGTGCCGGAAAATGCATAATAATGACATATAATGTGTATAAAACATGTGAGTATCATCAAAAAGTAGCATGGAACATAAGAAATTATAGATACGTTTGGGACGTATCAAGCATCCCCAAGCTTAGTTCCTACTCTCCCTCGAGTAGGTAAACAATAACAAAGATAATTTCTGAAGTGACATGCTATCATAATCTTGATCATACTATTGTAAAGCATATGAGATGAATGCAGCAATTCGAAGCAATGGTGAAGATAATGAGTAAACAAATGAATCATATAGCAAAGACTTTTCATGAATAATACTTTCAAGACAAGCATCAATAAGACTTGCATAAGAGTTACTCATAAAGCAATAGATTCAAAGTAGAGGCATTGAAGCAACACAAAGTAAGATATAAGTTTTAGCGGTTGCTTTCAACTTCAACATATATATATCATGGATAATTGTCAACACAAAGTAATATAACAAGTGCAATAGGTAAACATGTAAGAATCAATGCACATAGTTGATACAAGTGTTTGCTTCTGAGATAGAAGGAAGTAGGTGAACTGACTCAACAATAAAGTAGAAGATAGGCCCTTCGCAGAGGGAAGCATGTATTACTATATTTGTGCTAGAGCTTTTCATTTTGAAAACATAGAAACAATTTTGTCAACGGTAGTAATAAATCATATGTGTTATGTATTAGATATCCTATAAGTTGCAAGCCTCATGCATAGTATACCAATAGTGCTCGCACCTTGTCCTAATTAGCTTGGATTAACATGGATTATCATAGCATAGCATATGTTTCAACCAAATGTTACAAAGGGGTACCTCTATGCCGCATGTACAAAGCTCTAAGGAGAAAGCTCGCATTGGATTTCTCGCTTTTGATTATTCTCAACTTAGACATCCATACCGGGACAACATAGACAACAGATAATGGATTCCTCTTATTGCATAAGCATAAAACAACAGTTAAAATTCTCATAAGAGATTGAGGATTGATTGTCCACACTGAAACTTCCACCATGGATCATGGCTTTAGTTAGCGGCCCAATGTTCTTCTCTAACAATATGCATACTCAAACCATTTGATCATGAAAATCGCCCTTACTTCGGACAAGACGAACATGCATAGCAACTCACATGATATTCAACAAAGGTAAAAGTTGATGGCGTCCCCAGAAGCATGGTTACCGCTTAACAAGCAACTTATTAAGAAATAAGTTACATAGCTACATATTCTTCACCACAATAGTTTTTAAGGCTATTTTCCCATGAGCTATATATTGCAAAGACAAAGGATAGAATTTTTAAAGGTAGCACTCAAGTAATGTACTTTGGAATGGCGGAGAAATACCATGTAGTAGGTAGGTATGGTGGACACAAATGGCATAGTGTTTGGCTCAAGGATTTGGATGCACGAGAAGAATTCCTCTCAATACAAGGCTAGGCTAGCAAGGTTGTTTGAAGCAAACTCAAGTATAAAACGGTGCAGCAAGACTCACATATGAACATATTGTAAGCATTATAAGACTTTACATCGTCTCCTTGTTGTTCAAACACCTTAACCATAAAATATCTAGACTCTAGAGACCAATCATGCAAACCAAATTTTAACAAGCTCTATGTAGTTCTTCATTAATAGGTGCAAAGTACATGATGCAAGAGCTTAAACATGATCTATATGAGCACAACAATTGCCAAGTATCAAATTATTCAAGACATTATACCATTTACCACATGCGGCATTTTCCGTTTCCAACCATATAACAATGAATGAAGTAGTTCAACTTTCGCAATGAACATTAAGAATAAAGCTAAGAACATGTGTGTTCATACGAAACAGCGGAGCGTGTCTCTCTCCCAAACAAATAATGCTAGGATCCGATTTTATTCAAACAAAAACAAAAACAAACAGACGCTCCAAGTAAAGCACATAAGATGTGACGGAATAAAAATATAGTTTCACTAGAGGTGACCTGATAAGTTGTCGATGAAGAAGGGATGCCTTGGGCATCCCCAAGCTTAGATTCTTGAGTCTTCTTAAAATATGCAGGGATGAACCATGGGGGCATCCCCAAGCTTAGACTTTTCACTCTTCTTGATCATATTGTATCATCCTCCTCTCTTGACCCTTGAAAACTTACTCCACACCAAACTCAAAACAATCTCATTAGAGGGTTAGTGCATAATTGAAAATTCATATATTCAGAGGTGACATAATCATTCTTAACACTTCTGGACATTGCAAAAAGCTACTGAAAGTTAATGGAACAAAGAAATCCATCTAACATAGCAAAACAGGCAATGCGAAATAAAAGGCAGAATCTGTTAAAACAGAACAGTCCGTAAAGACGAATTTTTTAGAGGCACCAGACTTGCTCAGATGAAAATGCCCAAATTGAATGAAAGTTGCATACATATCTAGGGATCACGCACGTAAATTGGCAGATTTTTCTAAATTTTCTACAGCGGGGGCGGCTCAATTTCGTGACAGCAAGAAATCTGTTCCTGCGCAGCAATCCAAATCTAGTATTGATTTTACTATCAAAGACTTTACTTGGCACAACAATGCAATAAAATAAAGATAAGGAGAGGTTGCTACAGTAGTAAAAACTTTCAAGACTCAAATATAAAATAAAGTGCAGAAGTAAAATAATGGGTTGTCTCCCATAAGCGCTTTTCTTTAACGCCTTCAGCCTAGGCGCGTAAAGTGTATATCAAGTAACATCAAGAGACGAAGCATCAACATCATAGTTTGTTCTAATAATAGAATCATAAGGTAACTTCATTATCTTTCTAGGGAAGTGTTCCATACCTTTCTTGAGAGGAAATTGATATTTAATATTACCTTCCTTCATATCAATGGTAGCACCAACAGTTCAAAGAAAAGGTCTTCCCAATATAATGGGACAGGATGCATTGCATTCAATATCCAAGAAAACAAAATCAACGGGGACAAGGTTATTGTTAACCATAATACGAACATTATCAATCTTCCCCAAAGGTTTCTTTATAGCATTATCGACGAAGATTAACATCCAAATAACAATTTTTCAATGGTGGCAAGTCAAGCATATCATAAATTTTCTTAGGCATAACAGAAATACTTGCACCAAGATCACATAAAGCATTACAATCAAAATCATTGACCCTCATCTTAATGATGGGCTCCCAACCATCTTCTAACTTCCTAGGAATAGATGTTTCAAGTTTTAGTTTCTCTTCTCTAGCTTTTATGAGAGCATTTGTAATATGTTTTGTAAAGGCCAAATTTATAGCACTAGCATTGGGACTTTTAGCAAGTTTTTGTAAGAACTTTATAACTTCAGAGATGTGACAATCATCAAAATATAAACCATTATGATCTACAGCAATGGGATCATTATCCCCAACATTTTGAAAAATTTCAGCAGCTTTTATCACAAACAGGCTTCAGCAGTTTTAGCAGTTTCAGGCAATTTTGCACGCTTTGCACTAGGAGTAGAAATATTGCCAACACCAATTATTTTACCATTGATAATAGGAGGTGTAGCAACATGTGAAGCATTATCATTACTAGTGGTGGTAATAGTCCAAACTTTAGCTACATTATTCTCTTTAGCTAGTTTTTCGTTTTCTTCTCTTTCCCACCTAGCATGCAATTCAGCCATCAATCTCATTAATTCGAACTTGGATGGCATTTGCTGTAGTAACAATTTTATTATCAATATCCTTATTAGGCATAACTTTCAATTTTAAAAGATCAACATCAGAGGCAAGACTATCAACCTTAGAAGCAAGATTTGTTAAAAGCAGTTTGTGTACTAATAAATTCTTTAAGCATGGCTTCAAGACCAGGGGGTACACTCCTATTATTTTTGTAAGAATTCCCATAAGAATTACCATAACTATTACCATTAGCAGAAGGATATGGCCTATAGTTGTTACCAGAATTATTCCTATAAGCATTGTTGTTGAAATTATTACTTCTAATGAAGTTCACATAAACATTTTCTTCTTGGGCAACCAATGAAGCTAAAGGAATATTATTAGGATCAACATTAGATCTACCATTCACAAGCATAGACATAATAGCATCAGTCTTATCACTCAAGGAGGAGGTTTCTTCAACAGAATTTACCTTCTTACCTTGTGGAGCTCTTTCCGTGTGCCATTCGTAGTAATTTGTCATCATATCATCAAGAAGCTTTGTTGCCGCCCCAAAGTAATGGACATAAAGGTACCTCCAGCAGCTGAATCTAATAGGTTCCGCGAAGAAAAATTCAATCCTGCATAGAAGGTTTGGATGATCATCCAAGTAGTTAGTCCATGGGTAGGGCAATTCTTCACCAAAGATTTCATTCTCTCCCATGCTTGAGTAACATGTTCATTATATAATTGCTTAAAATTCATTATGCTACTTCTCAAAGATATAATTTTAGCGGGAGGATAATATCTACCAATAAAAGCATCCTTACATTTAGTCCATGAATCAATACTATTTCTAGGCAGAGATAGCAACCAATTTTTAGCTCTTCCTCTTAAGGAGAAAGGAAACGATTTTAATTTTATAATGTCACCATCTACATCCTTATACTTTTGCATTTCACATAGTTCAACAAAATTATTAAGATGGGCAGGAGCATCATCAGAACTAACACCAGAAAATTGTTCTCTCATAACAAGATTTAGTAAAGCAGGTTTAATTTCAAAGAATTCTGCTGTAGTAGCAGGTGGAGCAATAGGTGTGCATAAGAAATCATTATTATTTATGCTAGTGAAGTCACACAACTTAGTATTTTCAGCAGTACCCATTTTAGTAGTAGTAAATAAAGCAAACTAAATAAAGTAAATGCAAGTAACTAATTATTTTGTGTTTTTAATATGGAGAGCAAGACAGTAAATAAAGTAAAGCTAGCAACTAATTTTTTTTGTGTTTTTGATATAGAGAGAAAACAAAGCAGTAATTAAAGTAAAGTAAAGCAAGCCAAAAACAAAGTAAAGAAATTAGATGTGGGAGACTCCCCTTGCAGCGTATCTTGATCTCCCCGGCAACGGCGCCAGAAAACAGTCTTGATGGCGCGTAGTCGACACGTCCGTTGGGAACCCCAAGAGGAAGGTGTGATGCGCACATCAGTAAGTTTTCCCTCAGTAAGAAACCAAGGTTATCGAACCAGTAGGAGTCAAGGAAGCACGTGAAGGTTGTTGGTGGCGGAGTGTAGTGTGGCGCAACACCAGGGATTCGGCGCCAACGTGGAACCTGCACAACACAATCAAAGTACTTTGCCCCAACGTAACAGTGAGGTTGTCAATCTCACCGGCTTGCTGTAAACAAAGGATTAGATGTATAGTGTGGATGATGATGTTTGTTTGCGAAGAACGAGTAACGAACAATTGCAGTAGATTGTATTTCAGATGTAAAGAATTGGACCGGGGTCCACAGTTCACTAGTGGTGTCTCTCCCATAAGATAAACAGATGTTGGGTGAACAAATTACAGTTGGGCAATTAACAAATAAATAAGGCATAACAATGCACATACATATATCATGATGAGTACTATGAGATTTAATTAGGGCATTACGGCAAAGTACATAGACCGCTATCCAGCATGCATCTATGCCTAAAAAGTTCACCTTCAGATTATCATCCGAACCCCTTCCAATATTAAGTTGCAAACAACAGACAATTGCATTAAGTATGGTGCGTAATGTAATCAACACAAATATCCTTAGACAAAGCATCGATGTTTTATCCCTAGTGGCAACAGCACATCCACAACCTTAGAACTTTCCGTCACTCGTCCCGCATTCAATGGAGGCATGAACCCACTATCGAGCATAAATACTCCCTCTTGGAGTCACAAGTATCAACTTGGCCAGAGCCTCTACTAGCAACGGAGAGCATGCAAGAACATAAACAACATATATGATAGATTGATAATCAACTTGACATAGTATTCAATATTCATCGGATCCCAACAAACACAACATGTAGGATTAGAAATAGATGATCTTGATCATGATAGGTAGCTCACAAGATCTAACATGATAGCACAATGAGGAGAAGACAACCATCTAGCTACTGCTATGGACCCATAGTCCAGGGGTGAACTACTCACACATCGATCCGGAGGCGATCATGGCGATGAAGAGCCTTCCGGGAGATGATTCCCCTCTCCGGCAGGGTGCCGGAGGCGATCTCCTGAATCCCCCGAGATGGGATTGGCGGCGGCGGCGTCTCTGGAAGGTTTTCCGTATCGTGGCTCTCGGTACTGGGGTATTCGCGACGAATGCTTTAAGTAGGCGGAAGGGCAGAGTCGGAGGAGGCACACGGGCCCCACACGCTAGGGCCGCGCGGCCAAGGCCTGGGCCGCGCCGCCCTAGTGTGGCGTCGCCTCGTGGCCTCACTTCGTATCTCCCTCGGTCTTCTGGAAGCTTCGTGAAAAAATAGGACCCTGGGCGTTGATTTCGTCCAATTCCGAGAATATTTCCTTACTTGGATTTCTGAAACCAAAAACAGCGAAAAACAAGCAATCGGCTCTTCGGCATCTCGTCAATAGGTTAGTGCCGGAAAATGCATAATAATGACATATAATGTGTATAAAACATGTGAGTATCATCATAAAAGTAGCATGGAACATAAGAAATTATAGATACGTTTGGGACGTATCACCCTCCGGTGATGATTCCCCTCTCCGGCAGGGTGCCGGAGGTGATCTTCAGAACCCCCCGAGATGGGGTTGACCGCGGCGGCGTCTCAGTAACTTTTCTCGTATCGTGGCTCTCGGTACTAGGGTTTTCCGAGACGAGGGAATAGATAGGCGAAGAGGCAACATCGGGGGAGCCAGGGGTGGCCTCCCCATAGGCCGGCGCGCCTGGGGGCCTGGCCGCGCCGCCCTGTGGGGTGGGCCCCCTGCTGGCCGCCTCCGACTCTTCTTCGGTATTCTGGAATCCTCCGTGGAAAATAGGGCCGTGGGTTTTTGTTTCGTCTAATTCCGAGAATATTTCCTGTGTAGGATTTCTGAAACCAAAAACAGCAGAAAACAGGAACTAACGCTTCGGCATCTTGTTAATAGGTTAGTACCGGAAAATGCATAAAAATGATATAAAGTGTATATAAAACATATGAGTATTGTCATAAAACTAGCATGGAACATAAGAAATTATAGATACGTTTGAGACCCGGCCGGACTGGTCCGATCGGCGGCTAGACCTTTCCGGCGCAAAATCAGGGAGCAAGGACCAACCGCCGGACTAGGGGAGTCCCCGGCTAGGCCGGACCTTCCGGCCGGCGGCTGGACCGATCCGGCCAGAATAGAACAAGTCCATCAAGGATGGAAAAGCGACCTCAATGGAAACACGAATTCTGAGACTTGTGAATGTGGCTGAGGGTGGAAACAAAGATGTGTATAGGCTTAGGAAACCACTGCGCCAAAACTCTCGATACCCCCTCTAACAAAAAATGAAAAGCCTAGCTGCAAACCAAAACGAAAAACACTAGAGTTCTCTTCTTTTTTGCTTCGTGAGTCCGGGGATACTCCACTCCATTTGGTTGTATTCAAAACAATTTGCACAAATTAAGCAAACGGTTAGTACCCAAGTGTTGTTAACAAACATCAAAACCAACTTAGAAGAAGTATCATTCATCTTTGCAGACTCGTGCTTTCATTCAAAACCGTGGATGATATTTCCACGCTTCCTTCTCCGTTCCCGCTTCCTTTTCGCGCCATTTAGCTGCCTTCCCGCCGCCACCCCCTCCCCCGTCTATAAATCGAGTGAGAGATGCCGGTAGCTTATACGTGCAAAAATGGCTGGAAAAACCATAGAAACAATTCCTCACCACCATAGATATATGTCGAGTTACCAAGCATTGCTCGCGCTCAAAGATTGGAGGCGGCACTAAGGGCTTCGCTTTCCACGGGTCGCCTAGCCATTTACGGACCGTTGGTTCTGCGGCCCTCCTGATGCCCGGTGAAGGCGCGGCCTCGGTCTCCGACCCTACAGGAACAATGCCTCGCTGCCTTAGATGTGTGTCGCGTTACCAAGCACTGCTCGAGCTTAGAGCAACGATGGAGGCGGCTCTAAAGGGCTCTGCTTTATGTAGAGCCGTCTAGCCGTTCACAGGCCGATGGCGTTCTGGCCATCCTGATTGCCAGTGAAGGCACGCCCCCGGTCTCCGACCCTACTGCCGAGTCGTGATTGTTGGACTTTGGCTCGCTAGAGGTCTTCATCGAGGAACCCAAGCCGAAAAGAAAAAAACGTACACCCTCCGAGGGTGGAGCCAGCACTATTGTGGACTCGGGCTCCCGCAAAGGCCATGTTAACGAAGATTTTTAGTTTAATTAGTTAATGTATTAGATTTTCTATATGTAATATGTGCCAAAAATGTTTACCGTGAGCCTTAATCCAAAGGACGAGTTACTCAATTTATCGTTGTAAGTTCCACACAGTTTAGAACACAAACGATTTTGTGAGAGTGGCTATCGCACATGGCTAGTAAACCAGTTATGTGTGACAAACCTAATGGCATATAGCTAAAGTACTGTAAACTGTGTGCGATTAATAGAACCTCCTTATGATTGTTCGAGGAAATAAGCCAATGTAGAGCACAACACATAGTTTTAAAAACCGGAGCGGCGAGTGAACCGACGAAGTGAGTGGCTCGGTTCAACCGGTGGCTCAGCCGGTTCAGTTGCGACAGAAAACCTCTAAATTTAATAAACTACTATGCTAATCTTGGAAAATATTAGCATGTAATCCTATATGTTGTATTTACTTCTATAGTATATCACAAATCAAGCCTAGCAGAGGTGTTAGGTGAGAATTTTTGAGCATTGTGACAGGTCATAGGTTCGAATCCTGCAAAAAATAAAATATTTATATAGTACGTTTTTTCTGTTTTTTTTTTTGCAGATTTGACTAGTGCCACTCAAAAAACCGTACAGGGCGTTGGTTCCGTTTTTTCCGGTCGGACCGCCGGTCTAGTCCGGTTTTTTCAAACTACGGCACAACAGCAAGCTCAACGGCTAGCAGAACGGCGTGTTTTTCTATTTTTCAGAAAGCATGCCCTATCTTAGGACATCACATGGCCCTGCTGATAGAAAACTGTATTCTATCGTGAGCAAAACGTTTAGCCCTATCCTAAGGCATCACACATCGGTGTGCTCGAACGTGTGAAGTGCACATCTTTCTTAAATACCGGATCCCTTCCTTTAGCCTTGTTCATAAACTTCTCAGACATTTCTAGTCGTTACTTTGGAGCCTCAATCACTCGCATCCCTGCGAGCTGGTACTACCAGTTATCGCCATGGTCAGGGAGCCCCGCCGAATCTAACGGCACCGACATCGTAGATTGAACCAAGGTATAGTTTCTAGACTTAATTGGGATACCCTCTAGTTTGGCATTTTGGTTTTCTCTTTCCAATTCGGTTCATCCTTGTGAATATTCTAGCTTCCACATTGCGACTGTGAGGATCTACATACTGAGAAAAAGCTATGTGTCTAAGGACTAACCATTGTTGTTGAGGAAAAAAAAAGTTTGAAGAAGAAAAGATGAAGATGGACCTATATTTGGCAGCTATTGTCGATAGACAGAAGATGAAGGTAGAGGTGGACAAGTTGAAGGTGAAGAAGATTAAAAAATATGTCCAGAACATGGAAAATAGGCTTCATTATGCTTTGGCTGCGATTGTAATCCTAATAGGTGTTGTAATAGTACTTCCCGGTTTATCTAGGCGGAAGTAGTAGAGATTTCTGAACAATCTTGATCAAGATGGCAAAGCCTAGAGTAATGATGATAACTTTTACTTTATTATGTGATAAAGTAATGAATACTATCAAGAGATAGAGAAGAAGTGGATCTACCTCCTAATTTCATGGCTTTGGAAGGAAGCGACAATCCTCCCGACCTCCGTCGGGCGGCTCCGGAGGATTCCTCCTTCCCCAACCCTAAGAGCCCCACCTCTCCTTCCTCTCCTGGCCGTCGTTGCCGCCAGTGCTGGCGGTGATGGTGGCGCCTATCCGTCCGGTGCGGCGGTGGGTAGGGGAGGTGGTTTTCTCGGCCGTTGTTCGGGGAGTTGGTGGGCGGCGGCGGAGGGCCATGGGCGGTGCGGCTGGGCGTGGCCGGGGCCTGAGCGCCTCCTCCGGATCGGCGACAAGGAAGGGGTGGTGCACCGTTGGCGCCTGTCCGCGCGGTGGTGCTCTGCACCGCCTCGATCCGGTCTAGGGTTTCGGCCAAGATCTTGACTAGGTGAGCCTGGGCAGGTGCGGTCCTGGTGTTGATACTTGCCACACCGTCGGGTCGTGCTAGACTTCCCTCTCCATGTCTTCTGATCTGGTTGGTAGTTGATCGGCGGCGAGGGGGCTGCTTCTCTTGCAAATAATGGTGATGGTCCTTGGATTTCTCTCGCGCCAAGTGAAGATCCGTCAGAAGCTTCTTCCCACTAGGCTGGCTGGATTGTCTTGTTCTAGAAGGCCCTGCCAGCGAAATTCATTGTGCGATCAATGCTTGAAGATCGTTGGGTTGGGTGTTTTCGGTCATGCGCACCCATATTTTTTATCTGACTGTTTGATTTCAGAGGGAGCGCTTCGAAACTCCGCTGGTTGTTAATATCATGGAGCTCGTTTTCTTTTCATGATGCAGGCGGAGAAGGTCATGAAAGCCGAGGTCGGTGGAAGAGAAATTGTGGTCGGATCTTGATGGTGAGGTGGAATTGGCTTGATGCTTCGTGACTTCAAACAGCGACTTGTATGTGGGGGCGACTGCACAGGAGAAGTTCATAGTTCTTTCTTTCTGGGTGAAAGTCCAAGGTCTTGCCTTAATTGGTTGTGCCTGCCAATATACTTATTGAAAGCATTGTTTAGAGAGTGAGGACTTTCTTCTATGGTTGGGCGATGACAGCGTTTGTGTATTGTTTCCTTCTTGAAGCCGTCGCTTATGGAGAAGCTGATCTTCTGGTGTTGTCTGGTGATGTCACTGTTACTGTTTCAAGTTTTCAATTTCTATGCGGGACTTTCCTTTTTTTTTTGTAATTCTTCTCTCTTTTTTAGTTGTGTGCATCCTTTATGCCATTAGAACATAATATTGTCACAGAGGCTAGATATTAATGTATACTCTTTATCAAAAAAATTCACGGCTTTGGGAAAATTAAAGGTCTATCTACGCCACACCTACTGCTAACAGAAAGAAGCACATGATTTAGCTTCCTATGGGGCGGACCCAGGTACGAGGCCCCCACTCAAACTTTTGAAATCCCTTTATATTTGTACATATTTTGAAAAAAAAATCATTCAAAATCTGCAAAATTACAGAAGAAGTGCCCCCACTCAAGGGATGTGCCCCACTCAAAGCGACTTAGTTTTATCCACTATGTAATGCATATTTGCATTTGCTAATGAGTGAAGCGGCAATTCATGGTGGGCTATCAAATGAGTACTGAAACAAATTAAAGTGTGCTTGGATTTAGTTAACAAATGGTATACTACGCACATTCTTATGAAATGCTGATGGACACGTACGCAACCCACATTCTGAAACTACAAGAGACTAAAATAACTACCATTTAAGATCAGAATACAAATTGCAACACTAAATTATTCATTTCTTCACCAGTCATAACTCTTTTTTTCCTTGAAGAAGTCATCAACTTAATTCTGTGGTAAAGAACGCCCAATGCCACCATCGATACGAGCAAGCATGTTTGCAGGCGCCGACGTAGCACTTGACTCGATTGATCAAAGCTCAAAATCCATCAAGATCGAGGAACTCGTCTGGGTCAAGAAACGGCGCCTCCTCCTGCTTCGGCGCGACAGCGACGTGGAGATGGCCGCCGGCTCGCTGCGGCAAATTTGTCGGCAGCGTTGGCGGGGAAAGAGAAACAGGAGCTTGCTGCTGGAGCTGTAGCTGAGCGGCTGCCATGTCGAGCTGCGCCCTTGTCCTGGCGAGCTCGCATTGTGCGGCGAGGATCTCCTCCTGCAGACGGTCGATGATCCCGGTGCATCCGTACACCGGGTCCCCCACTCTCCACTGCGCCTCCATGGCCAACGTCTCCGCCGCCTGCCCTCTCTCCTCCACCGGCAAGCTCTGCAGAATGGCATCTCACCAATGTGAATCTTCAGCCATGCAAATACGTAATAGCAGTAAACAACTTACTGACGATCGAGCTGATGGTTTGTGAAGTACATACCTGGAGTATCCTGGCGACGTTGCTGGCGCCGAAGACTCGATGCACGCAGGCGTAGCGGTGGGGGTGCGACGCCGGGAAGTAGGGGGCGAGCACGCAGTCGTGGGCGCACCTCCGCCGCAGATACTTGCACGCCGCGCACCGCTTCGGGTAGTTGCGGCCGCCTTCCAGCTGGTCATCCTCCAGCTGCATTTCCGCGTTGCCGGTCATCTCCGACATGATCGATGGCGATCTAGCGCTAGATCGTCGAGTGAGTTTCTGCGATTTCGTGGATCTTTGGAAGATTTCGGGGAAGATCTTGTGGGCGCGTGCTTATATAGGCACGGATGCATGATGCATGGAGGGAGAGCTGGAAATGGCAACACCAACGGCTACGTTCTCGTAAGCATGGTAACCTTAACGGCATTGTTTGCTGCTAATTATGTCAGGAGAGCGCCGCGCGGGGCAGCTGCCGCCATTGCTCCTCCCCTCTGCATTCCATATTCTTGGCTTTCGGTTTTGGTTACTTTCATGGTGGGTGCTAGATTTGGGGAAATTTTGATGCCTGCCTGGTTTTGTGCTTTCTTTTTTCCTGTGCTCGCCCTTAGCTATGCGTTTCTCGGCGGAAAGTATCTTTGGCACATGAGCACCAGTGCTCCTGATTTCTAAAAATCATATTTTTCGAATTCCAAAAAAATTGATATTAAATACTCACATACATATAAACATTTCAAAGGTCCGGTGTGAATTTTGTAGAAAAATATGTTGTATTTTGAGCTATACAAAAAAGATAAATTTCTGACAAATATATGCCACTATACGTAGCAACAAATTTGTTTTTTTCCTGTAGCTCAAAATACAATGCAATATCTAACGAAAATTTGCACGAGTATTCATGACATATCTATGTATTCACGGAATAAATGTGACGATTTTTTGAAACGTAGATATGCAGTTTTTAAATATTTTAAAAACCAGGAGCACTGGTGCTCATGTGCACCAAATATGCATCCGTTTCTCGGACCTTTTTTGGATCTTTTTTTAGATCGATGTTGCGTGCTCCTTTCGCACCCTGCTGTTTGTCACTTACATGTTTCTTTTGCAAGTCTGCTTGCGGGAGGTGTGAGGGCATCTCCAACGCACCCAAACGGACGCGCTCCGCCCATTTGGGCCGTTCGCATGTCCGTTTGGGTCGCACGCTGCGCATAACGCGGCGACCCAAAAACCCGCCACGTGGTTCGTTTTTCCCTGGACGGCGCTGCGTCATGGCAGGTCTCGACGGGACATCAATGGTGGGCGGGAGAACCGCAGGAAAGTTCCCGCGCGCACTAGGGTTCCCCGCGCGCGAAAAGGCCATGGTTGCGCTCGCGTTCAAGTTTCGCACCAAGACCGCCGGCTATAAAAGACGGCGCCAACCTCGCAGACCTCACCCGCTCCGCCGTCCTCTCCTCCTCTACCTTCTCCGGCGCCTTCTCCTCCTCCATCGCCATGCCGCGCACCCTGCAGACCAAGTGGGCCAAGCTCTCCCTCGCCGCCCGCGCCAGGTTCCCGTGGACGGAGGAGAGGAGCGGCAGGACGCGCGGTGGGTCGCCGACGACGAGGCAATCCACGTAGCGGCCGAGGGGGCGGCGAAGAAGGAAGAGGACACGGAGCTGGTGGAGGCAGCCGCGAACGACTGCACGAGGCCATGGACGGATGGTACGAGACCGCGGAGGAGGGATCGGAGCCCGCCGCGGAGGAGTAGCCCATCGATGCAGAGGAGTACCTCCACGACCTCGAGATGGCCAAGCTCAACGTCACCATCGAGGAGCGTCTCGCCGAGCTCACGCGCGTGACGAAGGAGCACGAGCCCTCCGTCCGGGCCGGTCGCCGCCGTTTACGCGACCTCATCGGCCGGAAGAACCAGCTCCTCACTCTGCAAGCAGCCCGCCACCTCCTCCAGCTGCCCTCGCCCGAGCGGCGCACCCGGGAGGATGCGGCGTCGGAGCGCGGCCGCCAAGAGCGCCTGCGTCGTCGGTAGGAGAACCACGAGGCCCAGGACGGCGGCTGCGTCCGCCTGGAGGCACGGACATTTGTGAAACGCGCCGCCGCGCACGAGCTCGCGTTGTGCGGGAAGCGGATGCGGACGCCGCAGGAGGCAGAGCACGAGCGCGTCCAAGCTGCGAGGACGGAAAGGAGGAGGGCGGTTGCGGAAGAACGCCGCAAGAGGGCCGCCGCCGAGCCACACAGCTGGTAAGCTGGAGTGAAATCCTCACGCGTACAGGCCGCCCGCGTCGAGTGAAATCCACGGCCACGACGGCGAGTCGGCGGCGAGGCCGCCGGCCCCCTACGTAGCAAGACTAGTAGTAGGAACTATTAAGAAAATTGTAATATAATTCATTTTAATTAAGAAATGAAAATACGTCCGTCCGTGTGACACGCGGCCAGGGGAGAACAAGGGGCGGACGCGAGCGGCCAGTGATCGATGTCCGCGTCCACGCAAACGCGGTCCAGATTTGGACCGGCTTTGGATCGTCCCGGACGCCGTGGCCATCCGCTTTAAAAATAGGTCCACGCGCTGGGCTGGGTTTTTGTCCGATTGGACCCATCCTAACGCGTGGGCGCGAGATGGGTCGGCGTGTTGAAGATACCCTGAGTCTGCTGGAGGCCTGGAGCTCGTGCTGCTTCCGTGCTTGGCCACCAGGTTCGTGCTTCCTTGGCTTAATGTGCTCAGCTGCCGTTCCTTTATATTTTTCCGCGGGTAGTTTAATTGGAGTTTACTTTCAATATTTATTTTATTTTATTTTAAATTTTGCCAATCTACCAATAATCATCAACAATAATACAAATAGCCTAAAAATAATAAAAACTACAAATGGCTATCGGACAATCTAGCGACGACTACATATACTAGCACGATCCGAAGACGCGCCCCTCCATCACCGGAGTCTGTGTGAACTAACCTAGAATATAGCTAGTTAGGTTAGATTGTTCCATGCGTGTTGATCACGATGGCAGTAGATAATCATTGGCTGGGTAGCCTAACAACCATTGTATCTATCTATCTTGTTATCCGTCTCGCATATAAATATACATGAGGGCCGGTGGTGATTTACCATGGCAACACAAGTATTTTCACTTGGTATCAGAGCCGAGATCCCATCTACAACCTAGATCGACATGGCAGGACCATCGGACACCACCGCTGGGTCAGGCACCACCGTCATCATCTCCTCCATCACCAACCTCGTCACCATTAGTCTGACCCACGACAACTTCCTCCTCTGGAAGACTCAGGCGGCGCTCGCGCTCCGCGCGGCGCATCTCTTCGGCTACGTTGACGGCACCATCACCGCGCCACCGCCCACGATCACCCGGGCCACCGGTGATGCTGCTAAGGAGACGGCCAACCCGGAGTTCCTCCGGTGGTATCATCCCCCTCCTTGGCTCCATGTCCGAGGACATTGTTGGGTAGCTGACGTGCATCACCACGTCGGCCGGCATGTGGGAAACGCTCCACGCCATGTTTGGCTCGCAGAACCGAGCCAGGGTAAGGCAGCTGCGTTACCAGCTTTCCAACCTGAAGAAGAAGGACATGACCGCCTCCGAGTACTTCAACCGGATGAAGGGGGTTCGCCGATGCCATGGCCTCCCTTGGGAAGCCGCTCAGCGACGAGGAGGTTCTCGGGTACATCCTCGCCGGACTGGGTCCGGAATACGAGCCCCTCATCGCCTCTATCACCTCCCGCGACAACCTGGTGACACTCAACAACTTTTATGCCTATTTTCTGAGTGCACAGCTTCGTCTTGAACAGCAGACGTCTATCGGGGAGATCCATGCTTCTGGCAACGCTGCCGAAACACGCCACCGCAAAGGTGGCCAAGGCGGTGGCCAGCGTGATGGCGATGGACGCGGAGGACAAGGAGATCGTGGCGGCCGTAATGGTGGCGGCTGAGGACGCGCCAACAAAGGTGGCCGCAACGGGGGCGCCGGCGGCGTCCCTCGTCCCACTTGCCAGGTGTAAGGCAAATACGACCATGACGCCCCGCGCTGCCTCAACCGCTTCAACCATGCCTTCCAGCCCGACGAGCCCCCGTTCGTGCAACGCCAATGCCGCCCACGCCAACAACACCAACGACGGCAACTGGTACTTTGATTCAGGCGCGACGGATCATCTGATGTCTGATCTAGATCGTCTCAGCCTCCAGGAATGCTACCACGGGAAGGACTCCGTGCAGGTCGTTAACGGTGCAGGTCTGCCAATTACCCATATCGGTCTTTCTCAGATTACTGGTTCTTCCCGTCCAATCCATCTCAAAAATATTCTTCGCGTTCCTAACATGTCTAAAAACCTATTATCTGTGCACAAACTATTACTTGAGAATAATGCCTATGCTAGATTCTACCCCTTCCATTTTATGTTAAGGACCAAGCCACGAAGGCCCTTCTTCTTCGGGGTAGATGCCAGGATGGCCTCTATCCGGTGCCAAGCGACATCGTCTCTCTATCGTCCCCTCACCGCCATGGTCTGGCCAGCACGACGCTCTCCGCTGAACACTGGCATCGCAGGCTGGAGCACTGATACGTCTCAAACGTATTTATAATTTTTGATGCTCCATGCTTGTTTTACACCAATTCATATATGTTTTGCTCATACTTCGTTGCACTTTTACATGATTTCCGGGACTAACCTATTAACAAGATGCCACAGTGCCAGTTCCCTGTTTTCTCCTGTTTTTGTATTTCAGAAGAGTTGTACAGGAAATATTCTCGGAATTGGATGAAACAAATGCCAAAGTAAATATTTTACCGAAACGAAGACGAAGTCCAGAGGGGGGTCGAAGAGGCGCCACAGGGCGGCCAGACCACCCCATGGCGCGACCTGGGTGTGGCCTGCGCCTAGGGGTGGTGTGGGCCCCCTGACAAGGTATCGACTTGTCAATGCCTACAGATTGTAGACTAGTGTTTTCGTAAGAAGTAGAGGACAAGTAGATCTCGAGGGTTCAGCCGGAAAAGTACTCGACTGCTAGAAAACTAGGGTTGTGTTGACAATGAAATCGATCCTCTCTTTCTCCCTCGACTCCCCCTTATATAGGAGGCGGAGCCGAGGGTTTCGTGATGTACAAGTTACAAAGTCCGGGAGACTCTTTGAGTTCGTCTCGTAATAGTTACATGTCATTATTCCTAATTCAACTCTATCTTTCCAAACTATCTCTTAATCGGGCTTCTGGGTTTCATAAACTTCGGGTCGTGGGCCTTCAGTAAACCCCAGGTACCATCCTCGGCAAGCCCATTGGGGATGCCTATGTCAGTAGCCCCCGAGATTTTGCTTGAATGTCAGAATCAGGAAAAATCTCCATCATTACAATTAACACCTGATTTCTTCGAGTTATCAAATGACTTTCATAAACCTATCATATATTATACAGGGATAACGGTAATTGGGGCTAGTTCATCTGATGGATCAGGTACCAGTTAACTACTCTCGTGGCAATCCCGCAAATCCTACCTCAAGATCAAGTCCCTGGACATGATCTCGGTATACTGGCGTAGTTTCGACATGTGCCGCTTAAGGTCTTACCATATGCCGAACTCCAGTCGCGTTTTATAGGGTACCTAACGCGTCCGTTAGGATTTTTCTTCGCATATGTTGATACGGAAAAAAGTAGCAGAGCGCATTCGGGTGCGATGTCACGCAGCGCAGGACGGATCCTGGGGTCTTACCTTCGCAAAGTATTGCGGCATTCAGAGATTAAATCGCGACTGAGGCGCTCTGAGAATATATTGTCGAGTGCCTTTTTCGGCTGCTGGAATAGCACATTTGTTCGAGTCATATGATGACTTATATAATTTTTATCTTTTCCTCCCGATGGGAGTATATGAAGAGTTATATCATAACTCGAAATATGCTCATCATGACTTCCTCATTTTCATCGGGTACGTGAACAGCGTTCCCGATGGGAGTAGCCCCCAAGGCTACAACCAAGTGCTTGTACTTGGTTGTATGCTCACCTTTTTAGTATCTCTGTCGCTATATTGTCAACTTTTTCCAGTGTTTCCATCTTTATCGGGTGCGCGATCAGCGCTCCCGATGGGAGTAGCCCCCGAGGCTACAGTCGAGTATTTATACTTGGCTGTAGGCTCAACCTGTCTCCTCCTTTGGAACGACCATGTATTATTTTTTTCCTTTCTTTTTTAATTATACCATCCTCTTATCAGAAGTACAAGTACACTTGTATTTGATCAAAGGTTCTCCGGAATTACTCTCTTTATATTGTCGACATGTTCCTTGTCGCTATTTTTCAAAGTAAGCCAACCGATGTTTTTGCATATGGTGACATCAGTGCTGGCGATGGCCACGACCAATGTATTGGGAAGGCACGGGGGATGTCGTATCGCTGACCTGTGGGCCCAAAACTCTGCAGTATTTGACACGTTACGCAAGTGGGGACACACGTCCTCCACTTTCCCTGGCACGCGCGCTGTAGCGCCTGTCTAGTTACATCATAGTAAAAAGACTGTTTTACCCATGGAGACACGTGTAAAGCCCTGGATCCACTTCTCCTGCATCCAACGGCGCGGCGATTCGATGGTCCGCTATAAATGACCTTCTTCTTCTTCCCTATTCTCTTTCGCTGCGCCGCACTTCTAACCTTTCTCTCTCCAAAGCTTCCGTTGCAACCACCAAGCTCCTGCGCCCGTGCTAGTGCTCAATCTCTTTAGCACTTTCGTTGATGCCACCGCGGGCGAGGCTTACGAGGCACACTGCACCAGAAACCAGCATGGCGACATAAGATCTGGAAATCTCTGAGTGGGAGAGATCTAAGATCTCAAACCAGGACATGAACCTGCTGAAGAAGCTTGGATTGACGAAGAAGGAGGAGACGCTGATCTTTCCAAGTGAAGAAAGCTTCCCGACGCCCCCCATCCAATACCGGGTAACTTTCGTTGACCACCTCATCTGCGGTCTTTCCACTCCTATCCACAAATTTCTTCGTGGATTACTCTTTTTTATGGGCTGCAGCTGCACCAGCTGACCCCCAATTCTATCCTCCATATCTCCATCTTTATCACCCTCTGTGAGTGCTTTCTCGGGACCCATCTGAAATGGGCCTTGTGGAAACGCATTTTCTACATTCACCGCAACAACTCCCACAACATCGCCTACAATATAGGTGGTGTTGTTATCTGCGTCCGTCCTGACGTCGATTATTTCGACGTCAAATTCCCCGACTTCGTCCAAGGGTGGCGCAGGAGATGGCTATACGTCTGCGAGGAGTATCTTGACTCGCAGGATTACAACATCGCACCCTTTGATGGTGGCGCAAAAATCCTTGGCGCCGATCATGGGATGCTGAAGCTACCGAAGAAGAGAAAATGACGACATATGCGTTGATGAAGCGCATCCATGAGCTTCAGAACACCCGCGGTAAGGAACTATCGGGTGTTCAAATTATTGCGCATTTCCTTAGGATTAGGGTGCAGCCTCTACAGGCTCGCAAAACCCCTCTATGGCTTTATGCTGGCGAGAAAGATGTCGACCGCATATCCAAAGATCTCCCTGTGAAGGATTTGGAGAAGCTTGTCCAACGTTTTTCATCGCTAAGCAAAAAGGATTCAGTTCCAACCTCCTGCCGCGTGGAGCCATACAGCGGCACCAACGCTCTCCCCAAAGTAAGTAACTTGTCTCTCGAGTTTTTTGATTCCTATCTTGGTTAACTTGCTTTCTCGACTTTGATGAAAATTTCGACTGGTATCTTGCTATCTTTCTGTCTTGCTATCGACCTCTGTCCTTCTTAAGTGTCCCTTTCTGTTGATTTTTCTTCTGCAGAACCACCAAATCATCTCTTCTCTGCCTCCCTTACCTGAAGGTGGTGACAAGGGATTAACTTATCAATGCCTACGTATTGTAGACTAGGGTTTAGTTGGAAGTAGAGGGCAAGTAGATCTCGAAGGTTTCAGCCGAAAAGTACTCGACGATTAAGAAACTAGGGTTATGTTGACAATGGATTCGATCCTCTCTTTGTCCCTCGACTCCCCTTATATAGGAGGCGGAGCCGAGGGTACCGTGTTACACAAGATTACAGATTCCGGGAGACTCTCTGAGTTCAACCCGTAAAGTTACAAGTCTCTCTATTTCCTAATAGAACTCTATCTTTTCTTAATACTAATTGGGCTTCCGAACTTCATATTCTTCGACTTGTGGGCCTTCAATAAACACCGGGTACCATCTTCGGCAGGCCCATTGGGGATGCCTATGTCAGTAGCCCCCGAGATTTTGCTTGAATCGAAGAATCAGGGAAAATCTCCAACTTTATAATCATCAAATAACTTTTTCAAGCCATCACACATCTTTAGATAAACAGTTATATATTGTACAGGGATAATGGTAATTGGGGCTAGTTCATCTGACGGGTCAGGTACTAGTTAACTGCTCTAGTGGCAATCCGCAAAAACCTACTTCAAGATCACGTCCCTGGACATATCTCGGGATACTGGTGTTAACTCGACATGTGCCGCTTAAGGTCTTACCATCTGTCGAGTCCCAGTCATGTTTTATCGGGTACCTAACGCGTCCGTTAGGATTTTTCTTCGTATCTGTTGATATGGAAAAAAAGTAGCAAACCGACGTCAGAGACGGTGCCACGCCGCTCAGAACGGATCTGGGGTCTTATCTTCGCAGAGTTTTGCGACATTCAGAGATTATTCGCGACTGAGGCGCTCTGACAACATATTGTCGAGTGCTTTTTCGGCTGTTGGAATAGCACATTTTATTGAGTCAACGGATGATTTATCTTGTCTTCCCGATGGGAGTATATGAAGAGTTATTTGTATAACTCGAAATATGCTCATTATACTCTTTATAATTTCATCGGGCACGCGAACAGCGTTCCCGATGGGAGTAGCCCCCGAGGCTACAGCCAAGGACTTGTACTTGGTTGTAGGCTCAATACTTTAACGCCCTATGTCGCTATATTATCATCTTTTCTTGAGTTTTTGTTTCTATCGGGTGCGCGACCAGCGCTTCCGATCGGAGTAGCCCCCGAGGCTATGGACAAATGCTTGCATTTGATCATAGGCTCTCGCCATTTCTATTTTGTCATACCCGAAATTTCCGTTTTCAAAAGTAGCCCCCGAGCATTTGATCAAAAACTTGTATTTGACCAAAGGCTCTCGAAATTATCATCACTTGTGTTCTTTGACCGGTCTTCGTATCATCACTATCGAGAATTTCCTTTGTCAAAGTGACATCAATGCTGATGTTAGCCACGAACTCTATATCTGAAAATCACGAACTCTGCTCTGTCACTGACTGGTAGACCCAAAATCTGCGGCAGTTTGACACGTTGCGCAAGTGGGGGCTGATACGTCTCCGACGTATCGATAATTTCTTATATTCCATGCCACATTATTGATGATATCTACATGTTTTACGCATACTTTATGTCGTATCTATGCATTTTCCGGCACTAACCTATTAACGAGATGCCGAAGAGCCGCTGTCGTTGTCGTTTTTGGTTTCGTAAATCCTAGTAAGGAAATATTCTCGGAATTGGACGAAATCAACGCCCAGGGGCCTATTTTTCCACGAAGCTTCCAAAAGACCGAAGATAAGACGAAGTGGGGCCACGGGGCGCCGCCACACTAGGGCGGCGCGGCCAGCATAGGGCCCGCGCGGCCCTGTTGTGTGGGGCCCCCGTGACCCCTCCGAGGCTGCCCTTCCGCCTACATATAGTCTTCGTCGCGAAACCCCCGCACCGAGAGCCACGATACGGAAAACCTTCCGCAGATGCCGCCGCCGCCAATCCCATCTCGGGGATTCAGGAGATCGCCTCCGGCACCCTGCCGGGAGAGGGGAATCATCTCCCGGAGGACTCTTCACCGCCATGGTCGCTCCGGAGTGATGAGTGAGTAGTTCACCCCTCGGACTATGGGTCCATAGCAGTAGCTAGATGGTCGTCTTCTCCTCATGTGCTTCATTGTCGGATCTTGTGAGCTGCCTAACATGATCAAGATCATCTATCCGTAATGCTATATGTTGTGTTTGTTGGGATCCGATGGATAGAGAATACTATGTTATGTTGATTATCAATCTATTACCTATGTGTTGTTTATGATCTTGCATGCTCTCCGTTATTAGTAGAGGCTCTGCCAAGTTTTTACTCTTAACTCCAAGAGGGAGTATTTATGCTCGATAGTGGGTTCATGCCTCCATTAAATCCGGGGACAAGTGATGCAAAGTTCTAAGGTTGTGGATGTGCCGTTGCCACTAGGGATAAAACATTGATGCTATGTCCGAGGATGTAGTTATTGATTACATTACGCACCATACTTAATGCAATTGTCTCGTTGTTTGCAACTTAATACCGGAAGGGGTTCGGATGATAACTCGAAGGTGGACTTTTTAGGCATAGATGCATGCCGGATAGCGGTCTATGTACTTTGTCGTAATGCCCAATTAAATCTCACAATACTCATCATATCATGTATGTGCATGGTCATGCCCTCTCTATTTGTCAATTGCCCAACCGTAATTTGTTCACCCAACATGCTATTTATCTTATGGGAGAGACACCTCTAGTGAACCTGTGGACCCCGGTCCTATTCTTTTACATCGAATACAACCCATCGCAATACTTGTTCTACCGTTTTCTCGCAAACAATCATCATCCACACTATACATCTAATCCTTTGTTACAAAGAAGCTCGGTGAGATTGACAACCTCACCGTTTTGTTGGGGCAAAGTACTTTGGTTGTGTTGTGCGAGTTCCACGTTGGCGCCGGAATCCCTGGTGTTGCGCCGCACTACATCCCGCCACCATCAACCTTCGACGTGCTTCTTGGCTCCTCCCGGTTCGATAAACCTTGGTTTCATTCTGAGGAAAACTTGCTACCGTACGCATCACACCTTCCTCTTGGGGTTCCCAACCGGACGTGTCGATCGCATGCATCAAGCACTTTTTCTGGCGCCGTTGCCGGGGAGATCAAGACACGCTGCAAAGGGAGTCTCCACAATCCAATCTCTTTACTTTGTTTTTGTCTTGCTTTATTTTATTTACTTTCTTGTTTGCTGCATTATATCAAAACACAAAAAAATTAGTTGCTAGCTTTACTTTATTTACTGTCTTGCACTCTATATCAAAAACACAAAAAAAAATTAGTTACTTGCATTCGCTTTACTTATTTCAACATGTTTCCTTTTAATTTTACTGTAAAAGATATACCTGTGGGACAAGGGTCTATAATTGGAAGAGATAATATAGAAGAATTTTTCACCCATGTTAGTATGCATGAAGATCTTAAAGATATACCCCTTGCAAAAGCTGTCCCTACTTATGAAGATGCCTCCGTTTGTTTGGTACGCATGATGGAAGCTAGATTTATTAGTCTCAACCCCATGATACAACACATGTTTCTTACACTTTCTGATATGGAGCGGGAGAGAAGAGAGATTTTGTTCTAAAAGTCTTAGTGCGAGAATTTGCGGATATAGCTAAAGAAGCTAGAAAAGTTTTTAGTAAGCATGAGAGGCTTGGTACGATCACCGATTTTAAAAGAACACTTGAAAAAATGGATATGGATAGAATTAAGTACACTAATAGTGTTAATCACGGTGGGGAGATTAAAGCACCAATACCATGTAAGCTCCTAGCGATGCATGAAGCTCTAGATGATAATTATGCTTGGCTTGTTCCTGAAAATTTGTTTGATGAGAGTAGCAAGCCCAAGACTAATGAAAAGGGAGCCGCTGAAACCTATGTATCCAAAATACTATGCATGGTTGAGAAAACTCCAAACCCCGCTGTCGATGCATCATCTCTTGATAACACTTGATATACACTTTCTGCGTCTAGCTGAAAGGCGTTAAAGAAAAGCGCTTATGGGAGACAACCCATGTTTTTACTACAGTACTTTTATTTTATATTTGAGTCTTGGAAGTTGTTTACTACTGTAGCAACCTCTCCTTATCTTAGTTTTGTGCATTGTTGTGCCAAGTAAAGTCGTTGATAGTAAGGTTCATACTAGATTTGGATTACTGCGCTGAAACAGATTTCTTTGTCGTCACGAATTTGGGCCTAATTTTCCGTAGGTAACTCAGAAAATTATGCCAATTTACGTGAGTGATCCTCGGATATGTACGCAACTTTTATTCAATTTGAGCATTTTCATTTGAGCAAGTCTGGTGCCTCAATAAAATCCGTCTTTACGGACTGTTCTGTTTTGACAGTATTCTGCCTTTTATTTCGCATTGCCTCTTTTGCTATGATGGATGAATTTCTTTGTTCCATTAATGTCCAAGTAGCTTTGTGCAATGTCCAGAAGTGTTAAGAATGATTATGTCACCTCTGAACATGTGAATTTTTATTATGCACTAACCCTCTAATGAGTTGTTTTGAGTTTGGTGTGGAGGAAGTTTTCAAGGATCAAGAGAGGAGGATGATACAATATGATCAAGGAGAGTGAAAGCTCTAAGCTTGGGGATGCCCCGGTGGTTCACCCCTGCATATTATAAGAAGACTCAAGCGTCTAAGCTTGGGGATGCCCAAGGCATCCCCTTCTTCATCGACAACATTATCAAGTTCCTCCCCTGAAACTATATTTTTATTCCATCACATCTTATGTGCTTTGCTTGGAGCGTCGGTTTGTTTTTGTTTTTGTTTTTGTTTTGTTTGAATAAAATGGATCCTAGCATTCATTGAGTGGGAGGGAGACACGCTCCGATGTTGCATATGGAAAAATATGTCCTTAGGCTTTACTCATAGTATTCATGGCGAAGGTTGAATCTTCTTCGTTAAATTGTTATATGGTTGGAATCGGGAAATGCTACATGTAGTAATTCTAAAATGTCTTGAATAATTTGATACTTGGCAATTGTTGTGCTCATGTTTAAGCTCTTGCATCATATACTTTGCACCCATTAATGAAGAAATACAAAGAGCTTGCTAAAATTTGGTTTGCATATTTGGTCTCTCTAAAGTCTAGATAATTTCTAGTATTGAGTTTGAACAACAAGGAAGACGGTGTAGAGTCTTATAATGTTTACAATATGTCTTTTATGTGAGTTTTGCTGCACCGGTTCATCCTTGTGTTTGTTTCAAATAACCTTGCTAGCCTAAACCTTGTATCGAGAGGGAATACTTCTCATGCATCCAAAATCCTTGAGCCAACCACTATGCCATTTGTGTCCACCATACCTACCTACTACATGGTATTTCTCCGCCATTCCAAAGTAAATTGCTTGAGTGCTACCTTTAAAATTTCTATCCTTTACCTTTGCAATATATAGCTCATGGGACAAATAGCCTAAAAACTATTGTGGTATTGAATATGTACTTATGCACTTTATCTCTTATTAAGTTGTTTGTTGTGCGATAACCATGTTCCCGGGGACGCCATCAACTACTCTTTGTTGAATATCATGTGAGTTGCTATGCATGTCCGTCTTGTCTGAAGTAAGGGAGATTTACCACTCATTTAATGGTTCGAGCATGCATAATGTTAGAGAAGAACATTGGGCCGCTAACTAAAGCCATGATCCATGGTGGAAGTTTCAGTTTTGGACATATATCCTCAATCTCATATGAGAACATTAATTGTTGCTACATGCTTATGCATTAAAGAGGAGTCCATTATCTCGTTGTCTATGTTGTCCCGTATGGATGTCTAAGTTGAGAATAATCAAAAGCGAGAAATCCAATGCGAACTTTCTCCTTAGACCTTTGTACAAAGCGCATAGAGGTACCCCTTTGTGACACTTGGTTAAAACATGTGTATTGCGATGATAATCCCGGTAATCCGAGCTAATTAGGACAAGGTGCGGGCACTATTAGTATACTATGCATGAGGCTTGCAACTTGTAAGATATAATTTACATGATACATATGCTTTATTACTACCGTTGACAAAATTGTTTCTTGTTTTCAAAACCAAAGCTCTAGCACAAATATAGCAATCAATGCTTCCTCTCGCGAAGGGCCTTTCTTTTACTTTTATGTTGAGTCAGCTCATCTATCTCTCTCCACCTCAAGAAGCAAACACTTGTGTGAACCGTGCATTGATTCCTACATACTTGCATATTGCACTTGTTATATTACTCTACATTGACAATATCCATGAGATATACATGTTATAAGTTGAAAGCAACCGCTGAAACTTAATCTTCCTTTGTGTTGCTTCAATACCTTTACTTTGATTTATTGCTTTATGAGTTAACTCTTATGCAAGACTTATTGATGCTTGTCTTGAAAGTACTATTCATGAAAAGTCTTTACTTTATGATTCATTTGTTTACTCATGTCATTACCATTGTTTTGATCGCTGCATTCATTACATATGCTTACAATAGTATGATCAAGGTTATGATGGCATGTCACTCCGTAAATTATCTTTGTTATCGTTCACTCGGCCGGGACGAGCAGGAACTAAGCTTGGGGATGCTGATACGTCTCCGACGTATCGATAATTTCTTATGTTCCATGCCACATTATTGATGATATCTACATGTTTTATGCATACTTTATGTCATATTTATGCATTTTCCGGCACTAACCTATTAACGAGATGCCGAAGAGCCAGCTTGTCGTTTTCGCTGTTTTTGGTTTCAGAAATCCTAGTAAGGAAATATTCTCGGAATTGGACGAAATCAACGCCCAGGGGCCTATTTTTCCACGAAGCTTCCAGTAAGACCGAAGAGAAGACGAAGTGGGCCACGGGCCGCCGCCACACCTGCAAGTGGCGCGGCCAGCATAGGGCCCCGATGTCTACGGGAGCTTCTATTCTTGTAGACAAGTTGTTGGGCCTCCAAGAGCGGATGTTTGTAGAACAACAAGCTTCTAGGGGCGTCGAGTATAAAGCTGCCCTTAACCTTAGCAATACGTAACCGAACTGGGCGAT
>NC_061510.1:209308748-209344460 GCF_022539505.1 Lolium rigidum
AAGAGCATTGCGGGCCGTCGCTCGAGAGGGTCTCAGCCAGCCGCAGCTCTAGGCTCTTCCCGGCTCTACGGTGTTGACAAGGCCGCTGCCCGCCGGTGGGTTTTGGCAGTCAACAGGTTGTTGCTTGTTATTTGGTTTTGGATTGTCTGTTTATTGTGGTGTACTATTTTTATTGCATAGAATGTACGGAGTGCTGCGTTTGTGGTTGTGAGAAGTGTACGATTATCGACGACTACCAAAAAGGCAAGTGTCACACACCATCTTGTCCTACTATTTTTCTATGCATCTTGTAGTTATTTTCAGTAGCTATTCATGTGTAGGATTGTTTTAAATATATATATTGCTATGCTATGATCACCTGTTAGAACAACCACATGTTCAACACTTGTTCTTTGTCGCTACCGTATTGTAGTATGCTTAGCATTGCTATTGTAGATGTGTGGTTGGGATTTCATGATGTGATATGTGGTATTGTGAAAGTATGGTTTTATGTAATAAAACAACCTAAAATAATGAATCATCTGGGTGGAAGTGGTAATGCTTGGTTTATGTTGAGTGGTTGCACCGGGGTCATTTCTATGGCAGCACCGTGTGCATCACACTTGAGGTTGGCCACCCAGGAACAAAGAGATTAGCCAGGTGTTCCTGTTTTAGTAGCTTCCGAGTACAACCACATGCTATATGGGCTCGGCTAGATTGAGTAGGTTGCGAGAACTCGACCCAATGTACAGAGGGTGGTAGATGTTTGTAGGACGGAGCGCGTCCATTGTGGTTGAGGTATTGCTTCTGAAAGGTCTTGTCCTAGTCGACATCTGTCCATTGAGCAAATTGCGCATCATGGAAGAAGAACAGACTAGGTCATGTGGGGAATGTGTACAGCCTCTCGAGAGTGTCAAACTAAGTACTTAGCCGTGTCCCCGGTTATGGACATTATGAGCAACTAGAGTCTGGAACTGTTTGGAGGATCTCATCATTCCAATTTCATAATAAAACTTGATGGGACAAACAATGGGTTTAGGAGCATGCAAAGCTAGGTTGTCTTGTGTTTACATGGGCCTATGCTAGCATGTCCATAGATGTTTAGGAGCATATGAAGCTAACTGTCTTGCGACGGCATGGGTTATGCTAATATGTTCCTAGACGATGTTTCTGAAAAATAAAAATTGTTTATAAAAGATAGGGAAACTATTGCTTTTCGCAAAAGATGCTAAACTCCACCTGCCAAATGAGCACGTAGTTGTTAGGCGCCATTTATATATCCACCAAATAGTGACATTTGCCAATACAATTCCAAATGTATTGACCCTGCGTGGCTGCAACGTTTTATGTTGCGTATATTCCGATGAACGAGTGAGGTTCGATGGTTAGGGTTACGAGTCTATACTCGACATGCTCGCCTGTGGCACATGAAGACGAAGGACTCCATGCTGATATGTTTCGTTGTAAACTCTGATATAATGCTAGCTTCGGGCTATGCAATTTGTAATGTTACTTTGTAATTACTGGATCATGCGATGTAATAAAGACCTTTGTTTCTTGGTATTACATCTTAAACTGTGTGTGCTAGCGATTGATCCAGGGACTAGCACTATTATGCACAGAGATTCAATTCTTAGCGGGTTGAATCGCTACAGATGGTATCAGAGCATTGTGTTGACTGTAGGTTCGTGACCCTAGGTTTGGATTAAAAATAGAAAGTCCATAGGATGAAAAATCTATCTAATCCAGTTTTTTATCAAAAAAAGATTTTGCATTTTGAAATTCTTGTATACTCATCTACTTCATCTTCAAAAGAATTTCCTCTTACCTTAGATGGCCTAATTCTTGAAATCCATCAAGGAAGGACCGATGATGAACATGTTCCTTAAGTGTGAAGATCGATGCTTCATATGTTATTATTCGACTCAGCATGATGCAACTTCATGGAAGGCCAACGAAGAACTTGGAGAAGACTTCGATGCATACTTGACAACTCGAAAGATACACCATAACAGTAGAAGAGGTTGAAGCATTGAATGTAGAAGCAGAATAGACCACCACTTATTAGACCAACGATATTACAATAACGTTATGATCATACTAACTTGTGGTATGACCATACTAGATTTTGTTTTTGTTTGAACTAGTTTGCTTGATGTGATGAATGCTTGGTAGATTTTGTTTGTAAGATGAATTGCCTTGATATGCTATTTTGCGGGTAGGAATTATCTTTAGGTCTTTTCCATCTATTCTCATCTATACTCAACACAACAAGTGTTTTCTTGACAAATCGTCATGAAGACAACCTTAGCAAAACTAACCTTGTTGTTCCTTATCAAGATGAAGAAACGAAGAGTGTGAGATACGCAAAACCATCGTTAAGGATCGATAGAAATGTTTTCAAAACAATTCAATAATGGGGATTGAAACATTGATTCAATTATTCCATGGAAGTTTTATCAAACTTGTGAGGTCGACCAAGTGTTAGAATACGAGATTCAATAATCAAATACGGAGTAATGATCTGGGTGCAGGATGGATTGATCACCATTCCTACTACTCTTATTATTCGCTTTCGTAATGTTGACTTTGCGAATCTAGAGAGATATACCTATAAAAGAGATGTCGACGAATAAGCCTAAGCCCTAGGGTGGATAAATATTATACCCTTATAGTAGGCAAGTGCTGCCAAGCGTAGGACTACAATGAGAATGAACATCCAACTACAAGATGAAGATAGTGGAAGATCGTGGATGACACTAACAAGTAAGATCATGAAGGATGTTGTGAAGTCCTCTCATCTTGGTCTCCTGATTGACCCGAAGAGTGATCCCTAACTGCCAAAATTAGTTCAACCACCAACCCATATGGATTATAGTCCCAGCCACGAGGAAAAAGCCTACTCAAGTCATTAAAGAGATTCACTATATGTGAATAAACAACAACCTATTGAATATTAACTTAGAAGCCTCCCAAAGATGATCTGGTGTCAAGTCATATCCTAGGATGTGCCAAGTCATACCCAAGATAAGCTTAGCTTGAACCCAAGACCTAAGACTACCTACAAAAGTTTCTTTTAAGGGTGGTAGCCCACCTCAACATATCCCAAACCCAATCTTTTTTTCTAGCCTTTCTCGAATCTCGAGGACGAGATTCCTTTTAAGGGTGGTAGTCTGTAACATCCTATAATTTTCATAATTTGGAATATAAAAATAAGTAAATTAAGTTGATTGAATTGTTTGTCTTTGTTGAAATTTCACAAGAAATTAAAACTTTTTAAGTTTTATTTAAAAGCCCTTCTCAAAACAAGTTTTCACAAAGATTTGCTTTCAAAGTACTTCCAAACCAATCCTATTTCTATTTCATGGTTTTGAAATCATATAAGATTTTATTTTGAGACAAAAGACCCGAACCTTATTTTGGAGTATCAATGCCCAAGTAGCCATATAAAGTGTTATATTTATAATAACTATTTTTGTAATTTAGCTTTGGACCAAAATTAGTTTTATAAATTTAATTGAGTCGTTTCGACATCAATATCAAAATCCATGTTGAAATAAAATCTGCGAAAGATTTCAGTTTCAGGAAATATTTTAATTATCTGATTTCATAAAAATCCAAAGTATATTTCTGGTTTTCCTAATATGCCATCAGGCCAAATGCATAAAAATATATCTCTGTTTTTTTTTTTGACTGAAAGATTAATCCTTAGTGTCCCAAAATCATACTGGGCAGATTGCAAAATTCTCATAGTTTATTTGAGTTAATTTGATCGCCTAAATCGATTTACACAAAAGATACAAGAGAAGAAGAAAAGAAAAAGAAAAAAAGAAAGAACCGGCCAGGCCAGCTCGCGCGAGTCAGGCGAAGCAGCTCCCGAACGCGTGGCCGCGCGCGACGCGGCACATGCCGCCCAGCCAGGAAACGAAGCGAATACGCACCGGGAAGATCTCCAAAATTCGTTCAAATCCGTGCCTCCTTTGCCACGAAAATACGCCTATATGTATCTCAACATCTCCCCAATATCTTTCCTTAGAAACCCTGATTTATGGGCCGCCAGGCTGCCAGAGTTCGTCATCGAAGATCCGCTGCCGCCGCTGCCGCTGCCATTGGAGTTCCGGAGCTCAGGGTCATCGTCTATTCAGTCATCCCAAGTATTAAGTTTTCCTTTAATCTCTTCAACTCGCAGCACCTCGTCGTCTTGACCTGTTTTCCCTTCTCGTAGAGTTTCGGACCAAGCACACGAGGCGGCCGAAGTTTCGCTGTAGATCGACAAGCAGTACAGGCTAGCACTGTCGTCGTTCGGGACGAGAATCCTTGCGAGAACGCGAACGAGATCGCCTCGTCGAACCACACCTGACCATCATCCTTGTCCAAAGATCACGGAACCGTCGCCAGCGTCCACGCCCGACCAGCCACCGCGATGGTCTTCTCTGACTGTCTTGGAGCAGCTGGTATACCAATGTCTGTACACGTTAGATTTTTCTTCAGTTCAGACTACAGTTTCAAATGTATCTCTTTTAGTCTACAAAATAGCTGAATTATCTAAGGCTTATCATGCCCTGCATTCCTTTTATTTCGCACCATGGTGCCGCCGCCATCATCACCAGAAACTCGCCGTCGTCCGTCCATCGTCGTCGGCCTCCACTGGCAGTGTACGAAACGCCCGTCGACGCCACCGTCCCAATCAACTTCGCATCCACTTCGCCGAGGTCAGGAACCAGCGGAGCAGCACACCTGTAGCAGCACCAGTAAGGGAACCTTACATAGAGGCCACCATCAACTTCACATCGTCACCCTGAACTCGTCGTCCGATTCTCCATCGCCAAGGACCACCAGAGACGCCGGGGACGACGTCGCCGTCCATGCCCGACCACTGCGACACCGTCTCCTTCCTCTACGGCGACCACGTCTCTACCACTGTAAGGCTCCACACTGTAGTTTAGATTGGATTTCTGCAAATCTATTTTAGATCGTTCGATATAGATCTAAAGGTCTCCATTACTGCACTATGTGAATCGATCGGTGCGTTTTGTGCCAGACTGCTAGCTCATTCACCTACAAAATCTTTAAAATTTCATATCTTTCAATCTAGAGCTTAGTTTTAGATGAGATTTCCTGCGTAGAGTTTGTAATTAAATTCTCTACAACTTTCCTGTAGAAATTTTCTCCATTCGAGAAACTTTTTCTGACAACTTTTCGGACGAAATTAATAAAAGACCGTAAAATGTTTAATCTTATAAAAATTACAGAAAAATAATTACACGCTCAAAATTAGAAAATGGTATACCCTGGAACTCATAAAAATGTGTAGAATATAAAATTTGACTTTCAAGTAATTTTTTTTAATACGTATTGAAGTTTGAATATGTGAATTTGAGTATTTGACATAACTAAAATTATATAAACCCAAATCAAGTGATTTTTGTTTTTGCAAATGGATCATATTGATGTCCCCTATCCAGCAACATCACTTCCTAAAACTTTTAGAACTATTTTTAGTATTCAAGTCTAAATATGAGGATTTGAGTAATTTTGGCATAACTTAAATTGTATAAATAAAATTAAGTTGATTATTTTTGCCGGAACATAATAAAACTCTCAATCCATTAGCACTTATGTTTAGTTTATTTGAACACATTCAATTCACATGGTTTTAAATTGGATGTCATATTCTTGTCGTGTCATATCACACAATTCATATACCCTATTTGATCCATTATTTTTCCTATTAATTTACATTAATTATCAATATCCATCGAAACCACTAATGCTTTATATCACACTTCATTTCATACACATTAAATATTGAAGTTCAAAATTATAAGCTTTGCAAACCATGATTCTTATAGCATTGATTTCCTTCCGCATATCAACTCATGAGACGGGCTTTGTCAAAAGAAATTTAATACTAAATTATGTTGTTATGGTTGTTGCTTGTTATTTGGTTTTGGATTGTCTGTTTATTGTGGTGTACTATTTTTATTGCATAGAATGTACGGAGTGCTGCGTTTGTAGTTGTGAGAAGTGTACGATTATCGACGACTACCAAAAAGGCAAGTGTCACACACCATCTTGTCCTACTATTTTTCTATGCACCTTGTAGTTATTTTCAGTAGCTATTCATGTGTAGGATTGTTTTAAATATATATATTGCTATGCTATGATCACCTATTAGAACAACCACATGTTCAACACTTGTTCTTTGTCGCTACCGTATTGTAGTATGCTTAGCATTGCTATTGTAGATGTGTGGTTGGGATTTCATGATGTGATATGTGGGATTGTGAAAGTATGGTTTTATGTAATAAAACAACCTAAAATAATGAATCATATGGGTGGAAGTGGTAATGCTTGGTTTATGTTGAGTGGTTGCACCGGGGTCATTTCTATGGCAGCACCGTGTGCATCACACTTGAGGTTGGCCACCCAGGAACAAAGAGATTAGCCAGGTGTTCCTGTTTTAGTAGCTTCCAGTACAACCACATGCTATATGGGCTCTGGCTAGATTGAGTAGGTTGCGAGAACTCGACCCAATGTACAGAGGGTGGTAGATGTTGATAGGACGGAGCGCGTCCATTGTGGTTGAGGTATTGCTTCTGAAAAGTCTTGTCCTAGTCGACATCTGTCCATTGAGCAAATTGCGCATCATGGAAGAAGAATAGACTAGGTCATGTGGGGAATGTGTACAGCATCTCGAGAGTGTCAAACTAAGTACTTAGCCGTGTCCCCGGTTATGGACATTATGAGCAACTAGAGTCTGGAACTGTTTGGAGGATCTCATCATTCCAATTTCATAATAAAACTTGATGGGACAAACAATGGGTTTAGGAGCATGCAAAGCTAGGTTGTCTTGTGTTTACATGGGCCTATGCTAGCATGTCCATAGATGTTTAGGAGCATATGAAGCTAACCGTCTTGCGACGGCATGGGTTATGCTAATATGTTCCTAGACGATGTTTCTGGAAAATAAAAATTGTTTATAAAAGATAGGGAAACTATTGCTTTTCGCAAAAGATGCTAAACTCCACCAAATGAGCACGTAGTTGTTATATTAGGCGCCATTTATATATCCACCAAATAGTGACATTTGCCAATACAATTCCAAATGTATTGACCCTGCGTGGCTGCAACGTTTTATGTTGCGGATATTCCGATGAACGAGTGAGGTTCGATGGTTAGGGTTACGAGCCTATACTCGACATGCTCGCCTGTGGCACATGAAGACGAAGGACTCCATGCTGATATGTTTCGTTGTAAACTCTGATATAATGCTAGCTTCGGGCTATGCAATTTATAATGTTACTTTGTAATTACTGGATCATGCGATGTAATAAAGACCTTTGTTTCTTGGTATTACATCTTAAACTGTGTGTGCTAGCGATTGATCCAGGGATTAGCACTATTATGCACAGAGATTCAATTCTTAGCGGGTTGAATCGCTACAACGTGCTGCTTGGCTCCTTCTGGTTCGATAAACCTTGGTTTCATTCTGAGGGAAAACTTTCTACTGTACGCATCACACCTTCCTCTTGGGGTTCCCAACGGACGTGTCGACTGCACGCATCAGGGGCACACGTCCTCCACTTTTTCTGGCACGCGCGCTGTAGCGCCTGTCCAGTTCCATCCTCGCGAAAATACAATTTTACCCCTTAAGCCACGTGTAATCCATCAAGTTCGTTACTGCTCCATCCAACGGTGCGTCGACCCGCATGCTTCCTATAAAGGGTCGTCTTCCTCCTCCGTTCACCGATTCGCTGCGCCGCACCTCTGTTCTCTCTCCAAAAATCCCCCATTGCACCCAATACCTCCTGAGCTCAACCACACTCCCACTCACGCCTACGCCATTGTTGATGCCACCACGCGCAAGACTCACCAGGCACAGCACTCCTGAATCCAAGATGGCGGCGCAAGATCTGGGAACGTCGGAGTGGGAAAGATCCAAGATTTCCAATCAGGACATCAACCTGATGAAGAAACTTGGGCTGATGAAGAAGAAGGATGCGCTGCGCTTCCCCAACGAGGAGAGCTACCCGACGCCTCCTATAAAATATCGGGTTAGCTTCGTTGACCATCTTATCCGCGACCTTTCTGCTCCCATCCATGATTTCCTCCGCGGTTTGCTTTTTGTGTATCGGTTGCAGCTTCATCAGCTGACTCCCAATTTCATCCTCCATGTCTCTATTTTCATCACTCTTTGCGAATGCTTCCTCGGAGTCCACCCTAATTGGGCTCTGTGGAAGCGCATCTTCTGCCTCCGCCGCAACGGCTCCCACAACATCGCATACAACATAGGCGGTGTTGTTATTTGCGTTCGCCCTGATATCGAATATTTTGACGTCAAATTCCCCGACTCCGTCCAAGGGTGGCGCAAAAGATGGTTGTACATCCACGAGGAATGTCCCGACTCGGTGGAGTATAACATCGCCCCCTTCGATGGAGGTGCCGAAATTCTTCGCCGCCGCTCCTGGGACGCAGAGGCCACCGAAGAAGAGAAAAAGGCGACATAGGCGCTGATGTCCCGTATCCGCGAGCTCCAAAATACTCGCGGCAAGGAGCTGTCCGGTATCCAAATTACCGGATATTTCCTTAGGATTAGGGTGCAGCCTCTGCAAGCTCGCAAGAACCCCCTCTGGATGTATACTGGCGAGGAAGATGTCGACCGGCTCTCCAAGGATCTTGCAGTGAAGGATTTGGAGAAGCTTGTCCGAAGAATCTCCTCGCTTAGCAAGAAAGATGTCGTTCCATCCACCTGTCGCGTGGAGCCGTATAGCGGCGCCAACGCCCTCCCCAAGGTAAATTACCATTGTCCCTACTGCTATTTTGTCGACTGCTATTTTGAACATTTGTCGTCTTCTTTTTTGCTGACTCCCTGTCGTAACTTATTATCGATATATGTTGTCTTCTTTGTAGAAACATCAAGTTTTATCTTCCCTTCCCCCTCTTCCTGAAGGCGGGGAAGTTGAAGAACGAACCTTCGTTGCCGACGAAAACCAGGGTACTTCTCGCCCTGAGAGCGAAGTCACGGGTTCTCACAAATCCGCGGCTTCCTCTGAAAGAGAAGTTGATTCTGAGGCTTCCGAGTCTACGCGTTCCCTCCCCTTTGCTGTTTCTCCAACGAACAAGCGGAAGAGGGATGATGCCGCAGATTCCGCTACCTCCAAAAATAAGTCCCCTCTCGAGGAAACTTTACCCGAAGAGGAGGACAGACCCTTCAACCCTTACGATGATGCCCTTGTCAGCTCGTAAGTTTCTATCAACTTTTTTTCCTTTGCATCCGATAATTTTGCCTGTCTTTGTTTCTTATATTTTTCCCTGATGTATAGTGGTGATGAGGAGGAAAATCCTCCTGTTGACGTGACTGCTCGAACGAGCACGTCCCGTACTTTAGTTATCTCCGAGACTCGTCCTGAAGCGGACAAAACCTCGCCTCAAAAATAGGATATAGGACATCCCAGTCCTGTTGTGAGCCCCCGTGCTCCGTCGCCAAAAAGAGCAAGGACTGATCAAGGAAAAGAGCTAAATCTCTTGACCGACAGTTCGGCGACTCCTCTTATGGATGATGTAAGTGCTTTTCTTGTTTTCTTTTTGCTGTCAAATGTTTCCAACTCTTTTGTTGTCGAAATTCTTCAAGCTTTTTTCATTCCGTGTTACTTTTCAGCCTTCGATGAAGGAATTTGTTCGTCTCGGTACCCAATTTATCGGGTACCGTGATCTTGCCAATGAGCTGAAAGGTATTCTTTGCTTGCTGCATTTCATCGAATAGATTTGCCTCTTCTATTTTGCTGTAACTTGTGTCACCCTTTATTTTGCTAGAATCCCTTTCTAAGGCAAATAAGCGTGCTGATGACCTTGCCCGCAAGCTTGAACAAAGTGAAAAAGCTCGCAAAAAGGCTGAATCAGATGATGCCGATGTCGAGGGTCTTCGAAAGAGACTCCATGACGCGGAAAAAGCCTTGAGAGAAAACACTGTTCAACAGTCTGCTCGCGAAGAAGAAATCATCGCTCGCTTGGAGTCACAGAACCGACGCTTTGTTAGTAAGTGCTCTAACCACTTTGATTTCTTCATGAAACCGTGCTTTTCTTTGCGCATTTGTTGACAAGCTGAATTTTGTCTCAGCAGGAAAGACGCACCAAGATTTTGATCTTGAGAATCCTGAAGGTGATCGCCTTCTCGACGCGCTCTCTCTCCTTGAAATTCATGGAGACGAGGTACGCCAGGGCATTGCTGACGCTAGGTCGGGGCTGTCACGGCTTTTCCCTACTTCTTCGCGAAGAAAAAGGAACCCGACACTTTCGCTGCACTAGCACAGCACTTCATCCCTGAAGAAGATCTTGGGCTAGGTCTTCGGCAAGAGGGCTTGAAGATTGGCGTTGAAGGCACCATTGCTTTGGTTGCCGAAAGCCAACAAGTTGTCGATTGGATAAAGGTTGGTGACGTCGGGAAGATGGAGACGAAGAAGTGGCAATCTATGATTAAAGCTGCCAAGCCAAACTCGAAGAAGATCATCTCCTTCCTTGGATGCAAACCAACTCCTTCCCCTAGCTCGACAAAGCCAGAGGTCAAGTAGACCGTCCTGTCCTTGTCTTTTGTTTTGTTCTTTTTCTTTTTTCGATGTCGCCGCAGTAGCTTTGTCGACAGCTGCCCCATTGGTTCACTAGGAACCCTATTTTGTAATGCCCATGTAAATATCTGAATGAATCAATGAAAAGCTATCTTGCCGAGTTATTGATGTCGAAATATTTCTCTCCAGTTGGTTTTTGACAACTATACCGTGGTGCCTCGTTCTTCGGATGCATTACCAGCTGCGTCCCACTCGAGAAAAGCCTCCGTTGTCGAGTTTATTGAAGGTTCTTCAAGTGCTGCACAGAATGAAGATTTGGACGATCTTCGACAACAACTGCAGTCAATGAAGAAACAAGCTCTCGTGATATTGGAACAGTCTCGAAGATCTTCTGAAAGGGAAAAACTTGCTCTTCAACAAGCTCAGGAAGCCCTAGCGTTGAAGGAAACCGCGGTTACTGAGGCTGCCGAAGCTACTTCACGGGAAAATTATATGCTTCAACTGATGAACGACTCCAGCTTGGATATGACGGGTACACTTCTTAAACTTGGCCACATTTGATTTTATTCTTACTGTTTTCTCTCCCTCGCTGATGCTTCCGCTGAAATAGGTTCTTTTTTGGATACTGCTGCCGAAGATCAGCGTGTTGAAGCTCGGTCCAATGTGCTTCTCAAGCTTGCACTGGAGCATGGTTCTAATTTCTGGGCTACGCCTGAACGTACCCGCCAAATCGTCAGATTTCAAGATCGCGCGGGTCAGGTCCGCGATTTTCTCGACTTCTGCACAAGGACATTGTCCTTAGTTTATAATACCATGTTTCCACGCAACAAAACACCAGAAACTCTTCCTGGTTTGATGCATAAGTTCCGGGATGCCCCTCGAATCCATGAATTTGTGCGGGCACAACTATCTGCTGGAGCAAGATTTGCCATGATTATGATACAAGTCTGCTACCCGAAGTTAGACATGACTCGAATTGTCGCCAAGTGCCAGGCCAAGCTGACGAAGAGGAAGAGGAACATCGACAAATTCAATGATGCTGTGACTCCTGTAGCAGAAGAGATGATCGATGAACTGCTTCGGCTAGACGCCGAATTCTTCGTGAGAGGTAGCTATGCTGAACATAGAACTGGTGCTGCAAGCAATGAGAGGGTAAATATAGATGATATACTAGGTGGCAACTGAAAGTTTGCCTATCCTTGTCGAATTTTTCTTGATGGTGAGGTGTTGCATGTTGTAAACACAATCTATATTGTAAAGCAGCTTGATACGTTTTTTCTTTTCATCAAGCCCCCGAGCCTATTGTTGGCCAGTGCTTATGTCTTTTTTGATTTGCGAACTATTTTTACGCCAAGGCGAATAACTGTATTTTGCGGAAAGTTATATATATTGATACTGCGGGTTGTGAGCCCCCGAGTCTGTCGACGAAAAAGATGTATATCATCAATATATTTATTATATAGCAGCACCGCGAGCCCGCCTCATTAAAAACCTTTCAGCCCCACTCGGTGCCCTGAAAGGAAAAGAGTGCGTCTGAAAACTCGCGGGCGTTTCAGTACATTGTATGTTTACAAGGAAGACTATATTTTGATTTTAGGCGTAAAAACGCCTAAGTTGCGCCACGTTCCAAGGATTTGGCTCGGCGACTCCTGTCTTCTTATCCTTTATTCTGTATGCTCCTCCTTCGATTACTTCTGTGACGATGTAAGGGCCAACCCAGGGCGACTCGAGTTTCTCATGGCTTTTTTGTGTAAGCCGAAGAACTAAGTCGCCTACCTGGAAGGATCTTGGTCGCAAACATCGACTGTGGTAGTTTTCAGGTCTTGCTGGTACTTGGTGACTCGTGACAATACTTCGTCTCGAGCTTTGTGGAGTGCATCGACATCGTCCTCCAATGCTTTTCTTGAAGTTTCTTCATCATACTCCGTTATTCTCGGAGAGTTATGTTCTATTTCTATCGGCAGCACTGCCTCAGCTCCATGGACCAGAAAAAATGGAGTTTCCTGTGTCACTGTATTTGGTGTTGTTCGAATACTCCATAACACACTAGGCAACTCTTCTGGCTATGTGTGTCGAGCTTTTTCCAATGGCGTTAGCAGGCGTTTCTTGATACCATTGCAGATGATGCCGTTGGCTTTCTCGACTTCACCGTTGGTCTGCGGGTGCGCAACTGATGCAAAGTGTAGTTTGATGCCTACCTCTGCACAATATGCCTTGAATTCATTGGATGTGAAATTGCTACCATTGTCCGTGACGATGCTATGAGGTACTCCAAACCGAAAAACGATAATTTTCACGAATTTGATTGCAGATGCTCCATCCGGTGAATTTATCGGTTTCGCTTCTATCCACTTTGTGAACTTGTCGATGGCTACGAGCATATACTCGTATCCTCCTGGCCAAGCCTTGTGTAATTTTCCCACCATATCGAGACCCCACTGACCAAAGGGCCATGACAACGGTATTGACATCAACTCTGCTGCCGGAGAGTGAGGTTTTGCGGCAAACCTTTGGCACACGTCACAAGTACGTACTATGTCCTTTGCATCCTCTATGGTTGTTAGCCAGTAGAATCCTGCTCTGAAAACCTTGGCTGCTATAGCTCGGCTGCTTGCATGATGTCCGCACACCCCTTCGTGTACATCCTTCAGGATTAACCTTCCTTCCTCGGGTGTGACACATCGTTGTAATACTCCCGAGATACTTCGTTTATACAGCTCTCCTTTGACCACAGTAAAAGCTTTAGATCGCCTGATAACTCGCCTTGCTTCAACTGGATCATCGGGTAGTTCTTTTCTCGAAATATATGCTATGTACGCCTGCATCCATGGAATCTGTATCATCATTATTACCTTAGGTTCCTCCTCTTCTCCCAATGGTGCTTCTTTAGCCCCCGAGGATTTCTCCTCCTTTTCCTTCTTTTGCTGTTTATTCGCCTTGGTTGATCTTTCAGCTATCTCTTCCCAGAACACACCAGGTGGTATTGCGAGACATTGCGACCCAATGTTCGCAAGAACATCGGCTTCATCATTGCTTAGCCTGCTGATGTGATTTACCTCGCACCCGTCAAACAGCTTCTCGAGCTCATTATACACTTCTTTGTATGCTATCATACTATCATTGACTGCGTCGCATTGATTCATGACTTGCTGAGCCACCAGTTGTGAGTCGCCGAAGATTTTTAATCGAGTTGCGCCACAAGCCTTCGCCATCTTCATCCCATGTATAAGTGCTTCATATTCTGCCTCATTGTTAGACACGTTTGGAAACGTCATCCGTAAGACATACTTCAACTTGTCGCCTTGAGGTGATACTAGTATCACGCCTCCTCCAGCTCCCTCCAATCTCTTGGACCCGTCGAAGTTCATAGTCCAAGTTCTCGATAAATCCGGAGGTCCCATATTTTGTAGCTCCATCCACTCTGCGATGAAATCTGGTAAGATCTGCGACTTTATTGCTTTTCTTTTTTCGTATGTGATGTCCCGAGGGGAAAGCTCTATTCCCCAAAGGGAGACACGACCCGTAGCCTCTGGATTATTTAATATATTGGATAAAGGCGCCTCATTGACCACTATTATCGGATGCGCCGAAAAATAGTGTCGCAGTTTTCTTGCGGTTGTAAACACTCCATATACTAGCTTTTGGTACTGCGGATACCGCTGTTTCGAGGGTGACAAAACTTCACTGATGAAATATACCGGCCTCTGCACTCCATGGAGTTTTCCTTCTTCCTCTCTTTCGACTACGAGTACTGTGCTGACCACCTGAAGCGTGGCTGCAATATATAACAAGAGAGGCTCCTTCTCCTTAGGCACCACCAAGATTGGTGGTGTCGAGATTATACGCTTAAGATCTTCGAAAGCTCTATCTGCTTCTTCATTCCACTGGAACTTCTCTGCTTGTTTGATCAAAGCGTAAAACGGCAACACCTTTTCTCCTAGCCTGGCGACGAATCAGCTTAAAGCTGCGACTCCCTGATGGCGTGTAACTCACACGTTCGTTGGGAACCCCAAGAGGAAGGTATGATGCGCACAGCAGCAAGTTTTCCCTCAGAAAGAAACCAAGGTTTATCGAACCAGGAGGAGCCAAGAAGCACGTTGAAGGTTGATGGCGGCTGGATGTAGTGCGGCGCAATACCAGGGATTCCGGCGCCAACGTGGAACCTGCACAACACAACCAAAGTACTTTGCCCCAACGAAACAGTGAGGTTGTCAATCTCACCGGCTTGCTGTAACAAAGGATTAGATGTATAGTGTGGATGATGATTGTTTGCAAAGAACAATAAAGAACAAGTATTGCAGCAGATTTGTATTTCAGTATAAAAGAATGGACCGGGGTCCACAGTTCACTAGAGGTGTCTCTCCCATAAGATAGCATGTTGGGTGAACAAATTACAGTCGGGCAATTGACAAATAGAGAGGGCATAATAATGCACATACATGACATGATGAATATTGTGAGATTTAATTGGGCATTACGACAAAGTACATAGACCGCTATCCAAAGCATGCATCTATGCCTAAAAAGTCCACCTTCAGGTTATCATCCGAACCCCTTCCAGATTAAGTTGCAAAACAACAGACGATTGCATTAAGTATGGTGTGTAATGTAATCAATAACTACATCCTCGGACATAGCATCAATGTTTTATCCCTAGTGGCAACAAGCACATCCACAACCTTAGAACTTTCCGTCCATCTGTCCCGCATTTAATGGAGGCATGAACCCACTATCGAGCATAAATACTCCCTCTTGGAGTTAAGAGCAAAAACTTGGCCAGAGCCTCTACTAATAACGGAGAGCATGCAAGATCATAAACAACACATAGGTAATAGATTGGTAATCAACATAACATAGTATTCTCTATCCATCGGATCCCGACAAACACAACATATAGAATTACAGATAGATGATCTTGATCATGTTAGGCAGCTCACAAGATCCGACAATGAAGCACATGAGGAGAAGACAACCATCTAGCTACTGCTATGGACCCATAGTCCAGGGGTGAACTACTCACTCATCACTCCGGAGGCGACCATGGCGGTGAAGAGTCCTCCGGGAGATGAATCCCCTCTCCGGCAGGGTGCCGGGGGTGATCTCCAGAATCCCCCGAGATGGGATTGGCGGCGGCGTCTCAGTAAGGTTTTCCGTATCGTGGCTCTCGGTACTGGGGGTTTCGCGACGAAGGCTTTAAGTAGGCGGAAGGGCAACGCGGGGGGCCACACGAGGGCCCCACACGCCAGGGCCCCGCGGCCTAGGGCTGGGCCGCGCCGCCCTGTTGTGGCGGCGCATCGTGGCCCCACTTCCTTCCCCCCTCGGTCTTCTGGATGCTTTGTGCAAAAATAGGACCCTGGGCGTTGATTTCGTCCAATTCCGAGAATATTTCCTTTGTAGGATTTCTGAAACCAAAAACAGCAGAAAACAGCAACTGGCTCTTCGGCATCTCGTTAATAGGTTAGTGCCGGAAAATGCATAAATACGACATATAATGTGTATAAAACATGTAGATATCATCAATAATGTGGCATAGAACATAAGAAATTATCGATACGTCGGAGACGTATCAGCATCCCCAAGCTTAGTTCCTGCTCGTCCCGAGCAGGTAAACGATAACAAAGATAATTTCTGGAGTGACATGCCATCATAACCTTGATCATACTATTGTAAACATATGTAATGAATGCAGCGATCAAAGCAATGGTAATGACATGAGTAAACAAATGAATCATAAAGCAAAGACTTTTCATGAATAGCACTTCAAGACAAGCATCAATAAGTCTTGCATAAGAGTTAACTCATAAAGCAATAAATCAAAGTAAAGGTACTGAAGCAACACAAAAGAAGATTAAGTTTCAGCGGTTGCTTTCAACTTGTAACATGTATATCTCATGGATAATTGTCAACATAGAGTAATATAACAAGTGCAATATGCAAGTATGTAGGAATCAATGCACAGTTTACACAAGTGTTTGCTTCTTGAGGTGGAGAGAAATAGGTGAACTGACTCAACATAAAAGTAAAAGAAAGGTCCTTCGCAGAGGAAAGCATCGATTGCTATATTTGTGCTAGAGCTTTTATTTTGAAAACAAGAAACAATTTTGTCAACGGTAGTAATAAAGCATATGTATCATGTAAATTATATCTTACAAGTTGCAAGCCTCATGCATAGTATACTAATAGTGCCCGCACCTTGTCCTAATTAGCTTGGACTACCGGATCATTGCAATACACATGTTTTAACCAAGTGTCACAAAGGGGTACCTCCATGCCGCCTGTACAAAGGTCTAAGGAGAAAGCTCGCATTTTGGATTTCTCGCTTTTGATTATTCTCAACTTAGACATCCGTACCGGGACAACATGGACAACAGATAATGGACTCCTCTTTAATGCATAAGCATGTAGCAACAGTTAATGTTCTCATATGAGATTGAGGATATATGTCCAAAACTGAAACTTCCACCATGATTCATGGCTTTAGTTAGCGGCCCAATGTTCTTCTCTAACAATATGCATGATCCAACCATTAAGGTGGTAGATCTCTCTTACTTCAGACAAGACGGACATGCATAGCAACTCACATGATATTCAACAAAGAATAGTTGATGGCGTTCCCAGAAACATGGTTATCGCACAACAAGGAACTTAATAACAGATAAAGTGCATAAGTACATATTCAATACCACAATAGTTTTTAAGCTATTTGTCCCATGAGCTATATATTGTAAAGGTGAAGGATAGCAATTTTAAAGGTAGCACTCAAGCAATTTACTTTGGAATGGCGGAGAAATACCATGTAGTAGGTAGGTATGGTGGACACAAATGGCATAGTGGTTGGCTCAAGGATTTTGGATGCATGAGAAGTATTCCCTCTCGATACAAGGTTTAGGCTAGCAAGGTTATTTGAAACAAACACAAGGATGAACCGGTGCAGCAAAACTCACATAAAAGACATATTGTAAACATTATAAGACTCTACACCGTCTTCCTTGTTGTTCAAAACTCAATACTAGAAATTATCTAGACTTTAGAGAGACCAAATATGCAAACCAAATTTAGCAAGCTCTAGGGGTTTCTTCATTAATGGGTGCAAAGTATATGATGCAAGAGCTTAAACATGAGCACAACAATTGCCAAGTATCAAATTATTCAAGACATTTTAGAATTACTACATGTAGCATTTCCCGATTCCAACCATACAACAATTTAACGAAGAAGATTCAACCTTCGCCATGAATACTATGAGTAAAGCCTAAGGACATACTTGTCCATATGCAACAGCGGAGCGTGTCTCTCTCCCACACAATGAATGCTAGGATCCATTTTATTCAAACAAAACAAAAACAAAAACAAACCGACGCTCCAAGCAAAGCACATAAGATGTGACGGAATAAAAATATAGTTTCAGGGGAGGAACTTGATAATGTTGTCGATGAAGAAGGGGATGCCTTGGGCATCCCCAAGCTTAGACGCTTGAGTCTTCTTAGAATATGCAGGGTGAACCACCGGGCATCCCCAAGCTTAGAGCTTTCACTCTTCTTGATCATATTGCATCATTTCCTCTCTTGATCCTTGAAAACTTCCTCCACACCAAACTCGAAACAACTCATTAGAGGGTTAGTGTACAATAAAAATTAACATGTTCAGAGGTGACACAATCATTCTTAACACTTCTGGACATTGCATAAAGCTACTGGACATTAATGGATCAAAGAAATTCATCCAACATAGCAAAAGAGGCAATGCGAAATAAAAGGCAGAATCTGTCAAAACAGAATAGTCCGTAAAGATGGATTTTATTGAGGCACCAGACTTGCTCAAATGAAAATGCCCAAATTGAATGAAAGTTGCGTACATATCTGAGGATCACGCACGTAAATTGGCATATTTTTCTGAGCTACCTACAGGGAGGCAGGTCGAAATTCGTGACAGCAAAGAAATCTGAAACTGCGCAGTAATCCAAATCTAGTATTCACTTTACTATCAAAGACTTTACTTGACACAACAAAACACAAAAATAAGATAAGGAGAGGTTGCTACAGTAGTAAATAACTTCCAAGACTCAAATATAAAGCAAAAATACTGTAGTAAAAACATGGGTTGTCTCCCATAAGCGCTTTTCTTTAACGCCTTTCAGCTAGGCGCAGAAAGTGTATATCAAGTATTATCAAGAGGTAGAGCGTCGATATCATAAACTCCCCCATCTGTAGTGGTACTAAGGGCTTTGTCAATTTTAGGCCTATAATAATATTTTTTTGGTTTAGGCACTTTAGAGACGTACTTTTGCTCCTTACCCACATAAGCTTTCTCCTTATATTTAAGAGAAGAAAAAGTTGAACCCAAGGTTCCCATAGCTTTTTCAAGTTCACTAATCCTTTGGGTTTGATTATCATGGTTAGCACAAGATTCTAAGATGGTGATTCTCTCATTTATTCCACCTAGATATTTATCAAGTTTATCAGTGCTATCAAGTAACGTTTCCAATTTAGTTTCAACACTTGGAAATTTTTTCTCTATGGTTTCCAATTTTTTCATGACATCTTCAAGAGAGGTTTCAATTTTAACTTCATTAACAGGTGGTGTTCCAAATAAACTCTCAATAATGCAACTAGCTTCTAAAGCAGGAGCGCCTAGGAAGTTACCTCTCGCGAGACAATCAAGAACATACCTATTCCAGCCTAGAGATACCAACATAAAAGTTCCTGAGTAGGATAGTGGTGGAGTGTTTCTTAGTGCACCTATTATGAGCATCACTAATTCTATACCAAGCATCTTTTAAACATTCTCCCCCTTGTTGTTTAAACGAACGAACTTCAACTTCAGGATTACTCATTTTAGCAGTAGTAAATAAAGCAAACTAGATAAATTAAATGCAAGTAACTAATTTTTTTTTGTGTTTTTGATATAGAGTGCAAGACAGTAAATAAAGTAAAGCTAGCAACTAATTTTTTTTTTGTGTTTTGATATAATGCAGCAAACAAAGTAGTAAATAAAATAAAGCAAGACAAAAACAAAGTAAAGAGATTGGATTGTGGAGACTCCCTTGCAAGCGTGTCTTGATCTCCCCGGCAACGGCGCCAGAAAAAGAGCTTGATGGCGTGTAACTCACACGTTCGTTGGGAACCCCAAGAGGAAGGTATGATGCGCACAGCAGCAAGTTTTCCCTCAGAAAGAAACCAAGGTTTATCGAACCAGGAGGAGCCAACAAGCACGTTGAAGGTTGATGGCGGCGGGATGTAGTGCGGCGCAACACCAGGGATTCCGGCGCCAACGTGAAACCTGCACAACACAACCAAAGTACTTTGCCCCAACGAAACAATGAGGTTGTCAATCTCACCGGCTTGCTGTAACAAAGGATTAGATGTATAGTGTGGATGATGATTGTTTGCAAAGAACAGTACAGAACAAGTATTGCAGCAGATTTGTATTTCAATATAAAAGAATGGACCGGGGTCCACAGTTCACTAGAGGTGTCTCTCCCATAAGATAGCATGTTGGGTGAACAAATTACAGTCGGGCAATTGAAAAATAGAGAGGGCATAACAATGCACATACATGACATGATGAATATTGTGAGATTTAATTGGGCATTACGACAAAGTACATAGACCGCTATCTAGCATGCATCTATGCCTAAAAAGTCCACCTTCAGGTTATCATCCGAACCCCTTCCAGTATTAAGTTGCAAAACAACAGACAATTGCATTAAGTATGGTGCGTAATGTAATCAATAACTACATCCTCGGACATAGCATCAATGTTTTATCCCTAGTGGCAACAACACATCCACAACCTTAGAACTTTCTATCACTCGTCCCGATTTAATGGAGGCATGAACCCACTATCGAGCATAAATACTCCCTCTTGGAGTTAAGAACAAAAACTTGGCCAGAGCCTCTACTAATAACGGAGAGCATGCAAGATCATAAACAACACATAGGTAATAGATTGATAATCAACATAACATAGTATTCTCTATCCATCGGATCCCGACAAACACAACATATAGAATTACAGATAGATGATCTTGATCATGTTAGGCAGCTCACAAGATCCGACAATGAAGCACATGAGGAGAAGACAACCATCTAGCTACTGCTATGGACCCATAGTCCAGGGGTTAACTACTCACTCATCACTCCGGAGGCGACCATGGCGGTGAAGAGTCCTCCGGGAGATGAATCCCCTCTCCGGCAGGGTGCCGGGGGTGATCTCCAGAATCCCCCGAGATGGGATTGGCGGCGGCGTCTCAGTAAGGTTTTCCGTATCGTGGCTCTCGGTACTGGGGGTTTCGCGACGAAGGCTTTAAGTAGGCGGAAGGGCAACGCGGGGGGCCACACGAGGGCCCCACACGCCAAGGCCGCGCGGCCTAGGGCTGGGCCGCGCCGCCCTGTTGTGTCGGCGCCTCGTGGCCCCACTTCCTTTCCCCTCGGTCTTCTGGAAGCTTCATGCAAAAATAGGACCCTGGGCGTTGATTTCGTCCAATTCCGAGAATATTTCCTTTGTAGGATTTCTGAAACCAAAAACAGCAGAAAACAACAACTGGCACTTCGGCATCTCGTTAATAGGTTAGTGCCGGAAAATGTATAAATACGACATATAATGTGTATAAAACATGTAGATATCATCAATAATGTGGCATAGAACATAAGAAATTATCGATACGTCGGAGACGTATCACTCCCCCAGTCAGCTGTTGTATTTCCTTCAACTTTGTTGGCTTCCTCATTGTTACGATAGCTTGAATTTTCTCTGGATTGGCCTCAATTCCTCTTGCTGAAACTAGGAACCCAAGAAGTTCTCCCGCAGGAACGCCAAAGGAGCACTTTGTCGTGTTCAGCTTGAGGCGGAACTTGTCAAGGTTGTCAAAAGTTTCCTTCAGATCCTCGATCAATGTTGACCCCTTCTTTGTTGTTATAACGACATCGTCGATGTACACTTGTACGTTTTTGTCGATCTATGTTGCAAGACACTTCTGCATCATCTGCTGGTATGTTGCTCCCGCGTTTTTCAGACCAAAAGGCATTGTTCTGTAGCAGAACACGCCATAAGGTGTTATAAAAGCTGTTTTGACCTCGTCATCTTCTTTTAATCTGATCTGGTTATAACCAGCATATGTATCCAAGAAGGAAAGACGTTCACAGCCTGCCGTGGAGTCGATAATTTGATCGATCCTTGGGAGGGGAAAGTGATCCTTTGGACAATGTTTATTGAGACACGTGAAGTCGACGCACATGCGAAGGACTTTCGTGTTTTTCTTCGGGACCAGCACTGGGTTAGCTACCCAAGTGGCCTCTGTATGTAACTCTTTAATAAAACCAGCCTCTCTAAGTCGATCAATCTCTGACAACATAGCTTTGCGGTTTGGTTCGGAAAAACGCCACAAAGGTTGTTTAATTGGTCTCGCTATTGGATCCAAGTTTAGATGGTGCTCGGCAAGTTCCCTGGGTACTCCTGGCATGTCAGCTGGATACCATGCGAAGATTTTCCAGTGCTCACGAAGGAACTCGACGAGCGCGCTTTCCTATGCGAGATCCATGTTTGCTGCAATGGACGTCGTTTTCTTGGGATCTGTCGGGTGAATCTGTACCTCCTTAGAGTCCTTGGTAGTGTTAAAGGTTGGTTCCCTGAGTGGCCTTCCTACATCTGGCAACACATCATAGTCAGTTGTTAGCCTTGACGCCATATACTCTGCTTGCATCCCGAAAGTTTCTGACAGTCGATGAAAATCCTTGTCGCATTTATCAGCTAACGCGAAACTGCCTTTGACTGTAATCGGTCCCTTGGGTCCAGGTAGCCTCCACAACAAGTATGTGTAGTGTGGTACCGCCATAAACCTGGCGTACGCTGGCCGTCCCAACAAAGCGTGATACTGTGACGGGAAGTCCACAACTTCGAACTCCAGCCTTTCTATCCTGTAGTTTTCTCGGGTTCCAAACTGAACGTCGAGATTGATCTTCCCCAGCGGATAACTTGGCTTGTCTGGTGTGATACTGTCAACACCCGGATTTTTAAGTCCAGATGCCTATTATGCCATTCCTCGCAATCCCAGGAATATTGTTTTTGCGAGACATAATAGATTGATATCACAACACATCATTCATTAGATACCATAATCGTCTTACAAATAAAGGATCACATGATCCAGTCTCATTACAATAATAGAGGTTCTATTAATCCATTACATAACACATAGCGGAAGCGAAATATCGTAGTAGTAGTCCATTTATTCCACAGGCAACTGTTGACGTCAGGAGTGATCCTAGTTGTCGTAGACGTCCTGCTGTCCTTCTTCCGGGTTCTGATACTCCTCTTCATAGTCTGGCCATTTGAATAGCCAGGGACACAGCCATGAGTACTTTAAAGTACTTGCAAACTAATACTAAGGTAAATAATATCGACTATAGTCAGGGGGTTCTAAGCTCTAAGCCATTTTTATTTCATAAGCATTTGTAATCAAAAACTCCTCATTTGCCTAACTTAACTCAAGTGGGAACATTAGTGTCATTCCCACAATTCACAAGTGATTCAAGTCAAATCACCCCTTTTCAATTCAATTCACAAGTCACCATTCATAGTTTTAGAAAAGTTCTGATGACGGAACAGTATGGCCTTTCCAACTGTCAATGACCGCGGACGCGGCTATTCGAATAGGTTTAACTCTGCAGAGGTTGTACTCTTGTGCCACAACTTTTGATTACATCCGTCGAGGATAACCCCGAATCATCATAACTTAGTACGCGGATCATCAACCCTAACCTTTCACTTATATCCCCTAGTATAGGCACCTCTCCCCATGAGCTTGGCCTCCCGGTGAAAACCAACTGTTAACCCGGGAACTGCACAAGGCTTGGGTCGTACATTCACCTCATATTCACATCATTTCACTTAACGGAGGCAGCCTCGGCATAACCCCTATGATGCTTGTTAGAGGGAACCCATACTAAGACACACAAATTTCCAGTTAAGCCCTACCCATAATCAGGTATTGTGGGGGTACTTAAGAATTGGAAAGGTATCGCATTCAGACCCAACCATCAGTTTTTGGTAAGTTTCACCAAGTCATTCACAAGTCACATTCACCTTCAAAATCTTTCAATAGAATGAATCATCATTCCAAGGTTTTCAAAGTCATTAGTTTTCACAAGTTCCCATCTAGAGTAGTTAGTTTTAGTTTAGCACTAGCAACTAGTCATGAGGGGTGCTAAGCAACTTGTATTGCTCTAGGCTAAGTTTGATACTCTTGTACTACTCCATAACTAAACTAAGTGAATCATGAATCAAAAAGTACTTTGGTAAACAAAATTTAGTAAAGCTTGTAAAGTAAAAAACTTGGGATATGAGCATTAAGCATAAAATAAAAGTAATGGTGCCTTGCTCTTGTAGAGCTTTGCATTAGTCTAGTTGCATTGGTAATAGCTTGCCTTGGTTGGGGTGATCAAAGTTCTCTTCTCCTTCCTCTTGGTAGAATACCTCCTCCTCTTGATAGTCTCTGGTACTAGCGTCTAAAAACGAATACGAGGATACAATCACCAAACAACACTTAAGTAATCTTAATTAGCCTTATTGGCTCACACAAATGATCTAGCATCACTATTTACATTTATTCACAAATTATGCTAGGGTTTCTTACATAGTAATAGGACAATAATTTCCTCTCATTGAAATTGGAGTTAGGGTTTCTATGTAGTTCTTTGGAGAAAATAATTTCCTCTCATTGAATCTTCTTAAGATTTAATCTTCTCAAATAACCAGGTGTGATCACATGTTGACCAAGGTCAACACTTCACACTTATTATTTGAGAAAAATGATTTAAATGAGATTCATCATCTCATGTGATTTAAATAACCATTGTAATTTAACTACTATTTTGATTTAAATTCCCCAAGTGAGCAAGTATGAACCCATGCAATAGAGGTCATCACATTACTTCATAACACTTGAGAAAATTATTTAAATGAGGTGCCACACCTCATAGATTTCATTTCCTAAAATTTGAAATAGTTTAAATGGACTAGTATTGACTACATAGCCAATATTTTGATCTAGTCCATGATCATACAAACAACTTGTCTATATTATTGCGTAATCAATTAGGGGACAACATTTGTGATTTATGAGAGTTGGAATCAACTCAAAATCAATTATGGTTGAAAATTAAATAATGTTTCAATTTGTAAAAGTCCCTGTCTTGTTATTTTTAGCATTTTAATTCTACTACGAATGTGGAGATGGGACCAGTGGCATTAGTTAGATAATTTCATTGGCTTTCCATAGGTATAAAGTTTTCTAGATTTGGAGTTGTAGATTTCAAACTATTCAAATTTTACTAAAGCATCTGCAGGACATTTGAATTATTAACAAATCCCTATTCGAATACTTGGGCTTGGCGGAAAATGGAAACGGGCCGAAACGAAATTAAACAGCACTGCGCATCCCAACAAGCATCTGGTGCAAATGGGCCGCCCTGACGAGGTGGGGACCACCCGTCAGTGGCTATTAAACAAGCGAAACGGTACGCAAGATATGATCCGTCGGATTAGAAAAGGATCGGGTGGTCGAGGATCGTCGTCGTCTCCAACGGGATCCCGACGTGTTGGCGGCGTGACTGGGGGTCGGAGAGCGTACCAGGCCACCGGCGATCGAGGGCGAGGTGCACGGTGAAGTGGAAGTAGATGAGGAAGTCCCTGGTACAGCGGCAGAGCTTGGCGGCGCTCCCGTCGATGTAGATGTTCCGCGGGCTCCGGCGGCGATGATCTTGCAATTCCGGCGATGGAGATGATAATTGGACTAGCTATCGATGTGAGAAGAACCAGTGATGAGAGGGGATGATATTGTGTGAAGAAGTTGTGCTCGGAGCTCCTCTATTTATAGATGGGGAGGTGGTGCTGCGGGTGCTGTGAAGGGCCGATCATGGTGCGGCGTCTCCGGCGCTCGAAGGGGCAAAGCGAGGACGGCTACATGTAGGCGTCGTCCTGGCGATGCACAAGGTGCAGCGGGCGCAGAGAAAAGGTGACGGGAGGGCTCGGGCGCATGCGATGATCGCGGCAGTACCCGCGGTATGATTCCGACGAGGACGACGGTGACAAGGCGGCCGCAGTCGTTCGAGTGTGTCTAGGCTGTAGAGGTGAGGGTGGCGGTGCTCGTTCCAGTGGTAGGGATGCAGGGGAAGGACTGAGGTGATCAAGCGCGCGACGTACTGGCGCGTCCCAGAGCGCGCTCACCGCGTGCCTGGCAAGGTTTTGGACGTGCTGGGTGTGCCTGGCTTGGCCAATGCCGTGCGTGCGCGAGTCTTGGCCGTGCACCGTCATGATCCGCAAGCTCCAGGGATTCTCCAGGACAAGGATTTGAGGAGAGAGTGAGGCCAGAGAGAAAGTGAGAGAGGGTGGCCGGCATGGTACGGCATGGAGCTTTTCTCCCCTTTTCTCCACTTTAAACGAAGAGGGCAAGGACTAGGCTTGATGCAGAGGATGCAGAGGAACCTTATGATCACGAATTAAAGTTGGTTTAGGCAAAAATCCATCGTGTAATAGAGTGTAACACAATTCTGGAATTATGCTCGCTGTGTGTTCGACACAATGGTCGCAAGAACATTTTGGTTGAATTTTGGAATTCTTTTTGGTGCAACTCATTTATATAATTAATGTGATAGAATGGTGGTGGTGGTGTTCATTTTGGTGTTGATTTGCAAGTTTCCAAAAATGGGGTCATCTTCACTTTGTTTCAAAGTCACTACTTGTCAAATCCATTCTGGTCAACCTGGTCAAAGTTAGCAATGGTGGTCAACAGGAAAGTTGTTCACCTTGACAAGGTCTTGGATGACATGGCAAGTGTTGACCAAGTTTAGTTTAAGAAAAGATAAAACCAGAGGGGTAAAGTGAGGAACATTTTATAAAACTCACTTTTGACCATTATCATATGTATGTTGGTTTTGAGATTTTCTTTGATTTTATTCTGGTTTCTTTGATGCATTTGTGTGTGTTTATGTTATATAAGTATTCTACAAGAAATAGATCAAGCAATGGTGGCCTTTGGTAATGATTTGCAAAATTGGCTAAGTGTGTATGTGAGTGAAAATGGGATTTTCTCCTTATTTGATTTCTCTCTTTTTGATTTGATTTTTCTTGACTCCAAAGTGATTCTTATTAGTTTAGGAACATTTCCAAACCATTGAAACCATTCAAAAAGGTCTAGCTCAAAGATTTGCAAAAATGGCCATAACACATAAGAGGTGATGTGTCAAAATTTCTTATTCTTCTAAATGGTTTCCCCTTGCTCTACTTGGGCATGGGTTAGGGTCCATTTAGTGTGAGATTAGGTTTAGAGATGGTTTTACACCATTTGGGTAAGTTAGGAGTGCATAGGTCAAGATTTGGTGAAATGGCTATGTGCCACATATGCCTCTATGCATATGTTGCATTTGATTTTTAATTTGACTTGGCTTGACCCAATTGAGGTTATTGAGTGTTGAAATGGTATAGAGGAGTGATCCAACCCTTCACAACAAGTCCTAGGGTCAAACTCCTCAAATTCATAAATTTGCTATTTTACTCTCATATGCCTCTATGGCATTTTTAGTTTCTTTTTATTTTCTTTGGTTTCACTTTGGATTTGGTTTGAGAAGCACTAGGTAAGGTTTATGAAGGTTTTACAAACCTCTAAACAAAGTAGAAAGGCCTAGGGTAAAGATTTATAAACATAGCCATAGGCACATATACCTTTTGCTTATTTAATTTCTTTTTATTTTTACTTAACTTGGATGATGAAAAGGATAGGGTTTAGGGTTTAAGATCATTTCAAAATACTATAACAAGCAATCATGGCAATAGCACAAGAATTAAGCAAGATCACTATGCATCAAACTTAATTTCAGAAAAGTTTTTGTTGGTTCCAAAATTTGGAAATAGGGAAATTCATTTTCTTTGTTTTGAAATTTTTGAGATGTTACAGATACCATGGAAACGTGTGTCAGTTGGTTTTAAGTTCGCCAGGGATATGTTCATCTTACTTAATGTATCTGCATACATAAGGTTTAGACTGTTGCCTCCATCTATGAATACTCGAGAAACGTCGAATCCTGCGATCACTGCTGGTAAAATAAGTGCTGATTGTCCTGGTCGAGGAACTTGCTGCGGGTGATCCGCTATTGTGAAGCCAATGTCCTGTCCCGACCAATTCAGGTACTCAATTGTTGGTGGAGGCATCTTCTCTGCCATGAACACTTGACGCGAGATTACTTTCCGAGCCTCGTTAGATGGCCTAGCTTTCTGAATCATCGAGACCGCGCCGTTGGTGTCGATATAAGGAGGTGGATTTGGAGCTTCCGCTATTTGCAGCTGATGTCGATTTGCATCTGTAATTGCGGGAGGAGGTGGAAGGTGGATCTCACTCCTTGGCCCCTGGGGGTTTCTATTCATTGCTTGCGTGTTGGCTTGCCCTGCAAATCTCAGCATTGCTTGAAAATTTTGACAGTCCTTCTGCAGATGCCCAGACTGCCTCTTCCCATTATTGTCGAGATAAAAATGCATCTGACACGGTCCGTTCATCATATCCTCGGGAGATATATATGGTCTCTGGAACCTTGGTCCATTATTTTGTCTATTGTTACGGGAGTCGTCTCTATTATCGCCTCGCTGCTCGCTGCTCCTTTGATAATCATCTCGATTGTTTCCTCCAGTATTTCCTCGAAATCCAGCCCATATTTGGCCAGGAGCATCATAACTCGAGAACTGTCGAGAAATCATCGTCTATTTTGAAAGTTTCGACTACGGTCCTCCTCTGGCGACCTATGTTGCTTGTTGTGAACATCATCTTCTCCATCTGCCCACCTATTCGCTATTTCCATTAATGCTGATATTGTCTTTGGTTGGTTCTCCCCAAATCTTCGACAAAATCTCTCCGTCGAATTCCTGCCACAAACACATCTATTGCTCTCTCGTCAGATATGTTCTCTGCCGAGTTTTTGATAATATTCCACCTCTGGATGTACTTTCTCATTGATTCATCATACTTCTGCATGCAAGCCCTCAACTCCTCTAATGATGCGGGTTTTTTGCATGTGGATCGGAAATTTTTACAAATATGTCCTCGAAACTGTCCCAACTGTCAATGGACCCTGGAGGCAACTTCTTTATCTATGATCGTGCGGCTCCACTCAAGTGTACTTGGATGCTCTGCATGGTTGTTGCTCTGGTACCGCCTATCAGCTTTACTGTCTCGAGATAATCAACTAGCCAGTCCTCAGGATCTAGCAAACCATCGATTTTTTTGAAATTATCGGGTAATTTAAACCCTGAGGGAACTCGAGTTTTTCGGACTCGTCTTGTAAAGCACGGTAGCCCACACATATCCTCTTCGTCAGTTTCTGGGGAATGTCGATGTTCCCTTCTGTTTTTTCGCGCCTTGTCTACCCGCTCTTGGGTTGCCGCATCTCTTGCCCCACTCGTTCTCGCGGGATCCTGCACTGTTGTAGTAGGTCGCGGACTATTTTGCCTTGCAGATCCTTTAGGAGGTGTGGTTGCAAATGTTGTTCCCATGGCTCCAACTCCTGCCATGGCCATGTTATACAACGCCTCTCTTGGATCTCCAGGAGGTGGCCTGGATGCGAGGATGAAAGCTTGCGTCGCCATGTATCCAGCCTTCCGGTGTTTTAGGAATAATATTCCCCCTCGTGTCGATTGACATAAAAGACATGTCGAGGTTTTGAACTAAATTCTCTCTGTCAGCCTCAGGTATGTTTTGCAGCCGAGATCTTGCTCTGTTTCGAGCAGCTCTGTGACTATCTCCCGAAGTACCCGATTGTCGGCTCAACTCTGCCCTTCGCCTGCTTGATGCGGAAGCCGCGGCTTGTCTCCTATCTAGCTCAATTTTTTTGTTTTTCGAGCTCTCGTCTAGTATGGGCAAGTCTATATTGGTATGCTTGTAACTCTTCAGGTGTCGCCGTTACAGTCATTGGCTCTGTGCCATCAATGGCTCTTGCAACTCTATCCCATACTGCTTGCGGAAATTGCACCATCTCTCGTGTCCCAGGTCCAATATATTTGGTCCCCAAACCTCGCGTGAGATCCGCGGGGTCAACGTACGGATTTCCCGCGTTGTCGAAGTTCTCTGATGTCTCCTCTTGTGGACGACTTGTATCTCCAATTGCGTAGATTTGGTGATATTTTGAACTTTGATATTTGTCGGGATTGGTGACACCATCATATAGATCGGCGAAGACCTCCCCAACAGCAATGGATTTGTCGATGAAGTTGAAACTGTCGATGCTGTCTGAGTCGCTACTTATATCAGAGTCCGCAGACGACTCGAAGGACATGTCGCCAAAGATCTTGGCGAGCTTTTCGCTTGCCATAGTGTTGATGAAGCGTGGCGGCGAAATCTCCTTGTCGCCTGACTCGATTGACGACGTTGAATCCGAAAAGTCGGGATCGACCGCCGATAATCCCGACGAGATTGGAACCTCGAGACGATACGATACTTCCTTCTCGACACGGAAGTGGAACTTTCCGAACGTCATCTCCATGGGCTCCTCCAGATACGCATATGCATCCAGACGGGAGGGTGGGTGAGGAACAAAATCGACTAGATCAGTTTTGATCTGTTTACCTCTATCCATCGCGTTGCTTGCTACCGACGAAGTCGACGATCTTGAACGTGCCATCGAGATCAGCTCCTTGTCGCCTCTAATCCCCACAGACGGCGCCAATTGAGAAGAGATTAACTTATCAATGCCTACGTATTGTAGACTAGGGTTTAGTTGGAAGTAGAGGGCAAGTAGATCTCGAAGGTTTCAGCCGAAAAGTACTCGACAATTAAGAAACTAGGGTTATGTTGACAATGGATTCGATCCTCTCTTTGTCCCTCGACTCCCCCTTATATAGGAGGCGGAGCCAAGGGTACCGTGTTACAAAAGATTACAGATTCCGGGAGACTCTCTAAGTTCAACCCGTAAAGTTACAAGTCTCTCTATTTCCTAATACAACTCTATCTTTCCTTAATACTAATTGGGCTTCCGAATTTCATATTCTTCGACTTGTGGGCCTTCAATAAACCCCGGGTACCATCTTCGGCAGGCCCATTGGGGATGCCTATGTGAGGTGGGGAGGTCGACGAACGAACCGTCGTTTCCGACGATTCTCAGGGCACTTCTTGCCCTCAGAGTGAAGTCGCGGGATCTCACAAATCTGCGGCTCCTTCTGATAAAGAAACAGAATCGGAAGCTTCCGACTCTGCACGCTCACCTCCTTCCGCTTCTTCTCCAAAAAACAAAAGGAAGAGAGGTGAAGTTGAAGATTCCGACACCTCCAAACCCAGCGGGTCACCTGCCGAGGAAGCTTCCCCCGAGGAGGAGGGTACCTTCAATCCTTACGAGGATGCCCTCATTAGCTCGTAAGCTACCCTACCTTCTTTTTCTTTTTATATATTGTTTATGAATATTCTCATACTATCTTTTGTGGACAGTGGCGAAGAAGAGGAAGAACCCATTGCAAATGTGACTGCTCCAACGAGCACGTCGCAAACTTTAGTTCTTTCGGAAACTCGCCGTGCAACGGAGGAAGCCTCGCCTCCTCAGCAAGACTTGGAAATGTCGACTCATGTCGCCAGCCCCCGAGCCCCTTCGCGGAAGAGAGCGAGGATTGAACTTGGCGAGGAACAAGGCTTCTTGGCCGGGAGTTCAGCGACTCCTTCTTTGGATGATGTAAGGACCCTTACAACTATTTTGTCTTCTGTCGAGTTTTTCCCTCTTAACCTTTCTAGCAACTTCTTTTCTACAGCCTCTGATGAAGGAATTCATCCGTCTCGGTACTCAATTTATTGGGTACCGTGACACTGTTGATAATTTGAAAGGTACACCTTTGTACCGTCTTTTTTTTTATCGAGTAGACTATATTGCTATCTTTATCTTGACACTTCTGCCATGCTTCCTCCTGCTAGAGGCTCTCGCCAAAGCTAACAAGTGTGCCGATGATCTCGCCATCAAGCTAGAGCGGAGTGAAAAAGCTCGCGACAAGGCTGAACAGGACGCTACCTCTGTTGGAGATCTTCGAGAGAGACTCCACCAAGCTGAAACTGCTTTGAGCGAGAAGACAACTCAACAAATTGCTCGTGAAGAGAATGTCATTGGCCGCCTGGAGTCGCAAATCGGCATTTTGTTAGTAAGTTCATTGATCACTTTGCTCGAGTCTCTTCCAAGATTATCTCTCCTTATACTTGTTGATAACCCGAACTTTGTTATAGCAGGAAAAATGGGTCAGGATTTTGAACTTCAGGAGCCTGAAAGGGATCGTCTTCTTGACGCCCTATCCCTCCTTGAAATTCATGGGGATCTGGCGCGCCGCAGTATTGCTGATGCGCGGACCGCATTTACGCGCCTTTTCCCCTACTTCTTCCCGAAGAAAAGCCAGCCAGACACCTTCTCTGATCTTGCCAAGCGCTTCATTCCTGAAGAGGATCTTGGATTGGCTTTCCGACAGGAAAACTTGAAGATTGGCGTTGAAGGTACCATAGCTTTGGTTGCCGAGAGCCAGCAAAACGTCGACTGGACGAAAGCTGGTGAAACGAAGAGGATAAACAAGGAGAAGTGGCAGTCTTTGATTAAGGCTGCCAAGCCACACTCGAAGAAGATTCTCTCCTTCCTCGGATACAAGCCAGCTGCTTCCTCTAGTACCGCCAAGCCGAAGGTCAAGTAGACCATCCCACTCCTTCATTTTCTCTTTCTTTTGGTAGATGTCGATATCCTTATGATATACGACTGCCTCTGCTGACTCACTAGGAGTATTTTGTAATGGATCTTCCCCTATGTAAATATTTCAATTTATGAATGAAGAAAGAGAAGCTCTCGTTTGGTAATTGATGTCAACTTTTCCTTTCTTCCAGTTGATTTTTGACAACTATTCTGAGATTGCTGGGCCGCGATCTGCTTCCCCTGCTACATCTCGATTGAAACGGACCCCTGACGACGTTTCCTTGGACTACTCTTCATGTGCTAACTTGGATCAGTCAGAATTGACTGAACTTCGACAACAACTCCAAACCTTGAAGAAACAATCCCTTATTGTCATGGAACAGTCCCGCAAATCTTCTGAACGGGAGAAAATAGCTCTCGAGCAAGCTCAAGAGTCTTTGAAGTTGAAAGAATCTGCGGTTGCCGAAGCCTTACAGGCTACTTCTCAAGAAACTTGTATGCTTGACTTGCTGACTGACGCTAGTCTAGATATGGCGGGTAAGTTCCTTTCTTTGTGTTCTCCCTTTCTTTTTCCGTGTACAAATCATTCTATTCTCATTTTAGTTCTTGCCATGGGTAGGCTCCTTCTTGGATGCTACTGCCGAAGATCAGTGTGTAGATGCGAAATCTGGAGTTCTTCTTCGCCTTGCTCGTGAAAACAACTCCAGCTTCTGGGATTCCCCAGATCGGACCCGACAAATTGTGCGATTCCAGGATCGAGCTGGTCAGGTGCGGGAGTACCTTGAATTTTGCGCCAAGACTCTGGCCAGAGTTTACAATGCCATGTTTCCTCGGAATCCTCAACCAAAAACACTTCCTGAACTGATGAATAAGTTCAAAGATGTGGATCAAATCCATGGTTTTGTGAAGGCGCAATTGCTTGCTGGTGCTAGATTTGCCATGATCATGCTACAGATCTGCCACCTGAAGTTGGACATGTCCAACACTGTTGAGCTTTGTCATGCCAGATTGAAGAAGCGAAAGAGAAACGTCGACAAGATCAACGACGAGGTGACACCAGTAGCCGAGGAAATGATTGCGGATCTTCTTCGTATGGATACTGAGTATTTCTCCGAGGGCCACTATGCTGATTCCATGGATGCTCCTGCGGAAGGCGAAAGGGTACAAATAGATGATCTTATATGAGGTGAATATCTTCTGTCGATCTTTCCTGTAACAAAAGCATATCTTATATATTGCGAGAAGTATGTATATTGCGAGAACTGTATGTATTTGTTTTTCTTCCTTCTCTACCCCCCGAGTATTTGGATAGGCGTACGTACACTTATTACTCGCGAGGTGTTGTAACCAAGGCAAATAATTTGTGTTTAATATATTGTCCAGATCGAGTTCATGTTGTTTATTTTTTGAATTATAAACCTCCAAACTTGTCGAATAAAAAGATGTATATCACCAATATTTTTACTATATTGTAGCATCGCGAGCCCGCCTCATTAAAAACCTTTTAGCCCCACTCGGTGCCCTGAAAGGAAAAGAGTGCGTCTGAAAACTCGCGAGCTTTTCAGTACAATGTATGTTTACATGCATGTTTCTATTTTGACTTCTATGCGTAGAAACGCCGAAGCTGCGCCACATTCCATGGATTTTTTCTGCGACTCCTGTTTTCTTGTCCTTTATCCTGTACGCTCCTCCCGCGGTCACTTGTGTGACGATGTAAGGTCCTACCCATGGTGACTCGAACTTTTCACGGCTGTCTTGGGTAAGCCGAAGAACTAAGTTGCCCACTTGAAAAGACCTTGGACGCAGACATCGACTATGGTAATTTTTCAAGTCTTGCTGGTACTTAGTGACTCTTGACATCACCTCATCTCTAGCCTCATCCAGTGCATCGACATCGTCTTCTAGTGCTTTCCTTGAAGTTTCTTCACCATATTCCGCCACTCTCAGAGAATTGTGTTCTATTTCTATCGGTAGCACTGCCTCGGCTCCATGGACCAAGAAAAACGGGGTTTCCTGTGTTGCTGTATTGGGTGTTGTTCGTATGCTCCATAAGACGCTTGGCAACTCTTCTGGCCAAGTGTGTCGAGCTTTCTCCAGAGGTGTTATCAATCGCTTCTTGATACCATTGCAGATGATGCCGTTTGCTTTCTCAACTTGACCATTGGTTTGCGGATGTGCCACAGACGCAAAGTGTAGTTTGATGCCTACCTCTGCGCAATATGCCTTGAACTCCTTGGAGGTGAAATTGATGTCGTTGTCCGTGACAATACTATGGGGGACACCGAATCGAAAAATGATACCTTTGATGAAGCTTACCACCGATGTTGCATCTGGTGAATTTATCGGTTTTGCCTCAATCCATTTGGTAAACTTGTCGACAACCACCAACATATACTCATATCCTCCTGGCCACGCCTTATGTAGTTTGCCTACCATATCAAGGCCCCATTGAGTGAAAGGCCATGACAAGGGTATTGGCATCAGCTCTGCTGCCGGAGAATGAGGTTTTTCCGCAAATCTTTTGCACGCGTCGCAAGTGCGCACCACGTCTTTTGCATCTTCTATTGTTGTTAGCCAATAAAATCCTGCTCTGAAAACCTTGGCTGCTATTGATCGGCTGCTTGCGTGGTATCCGCACACCCCCTCATGTACATCCTTCAGAATAACTCTTCCTTCTTCGGGTGTAACACATCTCTGCAATACTCCCGATATACTTCGCTTGTAAAGCTATTCTTTTACCACAGTAAAAGCTTTAGATCGTCTGATAACTCGCCTTGCTTCTACTGGGTCTTCAGGTAGTTCTTTCCTTAGGATATATGCTACATACGCCTGCATCCAAGGAATTTGCACCATCATTATCTCATGTGATTCCTCTTCATCTCCCGATGTGTTTGCCTCCGATCCTGCTGGAGCCCCCGAGTCTTTCTCAACCTTCTCCTTCTTATTCTGTTGTTTCTTCGCCTTGGTTGACCTTTCAGTTATCTCTTCCCAGAATACGCCGGGTGGTATTGCTAAACATTGTGACCCGATGTTTGCCAGAACACCAGCTTCATCGTTGCTGAGTCTGCTAATATGATTTACTTCGCACCCGTCAAAAAGTTTCTCGAGTTCATTGTATACCTCTTTGTATGCTATCATACTGTCATTGACTGCGTCGTACTGATTCATCACCTGTTGAGCCACCAGTTGTGAATCACCAAAAAAATTTAATCGGGTTGCTCCACAGGCCTTCGCCATCTTCATCCCATGTATGAGTGCTTCATACTCCACCTCGTTATTGGATGCGTTAGGAAACGTCATCCGTAGCACGTATTTCAACTTGTCTCCTTGAGGTGAGACTAATATCACGCCTGCTCCAGCTCCTTCTAGCCTCTTGGACCTGATACGTCCAAAACCTATCTACTTTCCCGAACACTTTTGCTATTGTTTTGCCTCTAATTTGTGTATTTTGGATGCAACTAACACGGACTAACGTTGTTTTC
>NC_061510.1:209344560-209426079 GCF_022539505.1 Lolium rigidum
TACATCAAAACCCCCTGAATACTTGTCTGTGAGCATTTACAGTGAATCCTTCATCGAAACTGCTTGTCAACACCTTCTGCTCCTCGTTGGGATCGACATTCTTACTTATCGAAGATACTACGGTACACCCCCTATACTTGTGGGTCATCAAGGCCCGAGGGCCCCACACCCTAGGGCGGCGCGGCCCAGGAGGGGGGCGCGCGGCCCTAGCGTGTGGCCCCCTCGGCAGGCCTCAGACGCCCTCCTTCGGACTACTTATCGCCCTCGACCTAAAAACACACGGGGAGAAGTCGAAGTCGCCAGAAACCCTCCAGAACGCCGCCACATCGCGAAACTCCGTCTCCGGAGCCAGAAGTCTCCGTTCTGGCACTCCGCCGGGACGGGGAATTGGAGGAGATCATCACCATCATCACCACCGACGCCTCTCCATCGACCAGCCATGTTTCCCCCATCCATGTGTGAGTAATTCCCCCGCTGTAAGCTGAAGGGGATGGTAGGGATTGGATGAGATTGGTCATGTAATAGTGTAAGATTGTTAGGGCATAGTGCCTAGTGTCCGTAATTGGTACTTTGATGATATTGTTGCAACTTGTTATGCTTAATGCTTGTCACTAGGGCCCGAGTGCCATGATCTCAGATCTGAACATGTTATTATTTCATCATGATATTCATTGTTTATGGTCTTACCCGCAAGTTGTATACACATGTCGTCGTCCGGAACCAATGGCCCCGAAGTGACAGAAATCGGGACAACCGGAGGGGATGGTAGTGATGTGAGGATCACATGTGTTCACGGAGTGTTAATGTTTTGCTCCGGTGCTCTATTAAAAGGAGTACCTTAATATCCAATAGATTCCCTTGAGGCCCGGCTGCCACCGCTGGTAGGACAAAAGATGTTGTGCAAGTTTCTCATTGCGAGCACGTACGACTATAATTGGAACACATGCCTATTGATTGCTTTGTACTTAGACACCGTTTTATTATTATCTCGCAAATGCCCCGCTTGATTGTTACATGAGTTTCTCTCATCCATGCAACGCCCGTTATCCGTCCCCGTGCCTACAGTATTTTAATCCTACTGTTTACTATAATCACTACTGCTGTCTCTCGTTACTCGTCGCTGTTATTTCACTACTCATTATCGCTATAAGACTCGTCACTACCGATAAACTCTTGCGAGCAAGTCTGTTTCCAGGTGCAGCTGAATTGATAACTCCGCTATTAAGGCTTTCAAGTATTCTTTGTCTCCCCTTGTGTCGAATCAATAAATTGGGTTTTACTACCCGCGAAGACTGCTGCGATCCCCTATACTTGTGGGTCATCAGGACCCATCAAAGTTCATGGTCCAGGTTCTCGACAAATGCGGGGTCCTGTATTTTGCAACTCCATCCACTCTGCGACGAAGTCTGGTAAGATCTGCGACTTTATTGCTTTTCTTTTCTCATATGTGATGTCCCGAGGGGAGAGCTCTATTCCCCAAAGGGAGACGCGGCCTGTAGCCTCTGGGATGTTCAATATATTGGATAAAGGCTCCTCATTGACCACTATTATCGGATGCGCCGAAAAATAGTGTCACAATTTTCTTGCGGTTGTGAACACTCCATATGCTAACTTCTGGTACTGCGGGTACCGCTGTTTTGAGGGCGATAAAACTTCACTGATGAAGTATACCAGCCGCTGGACTCCATGGAGTTTTCCTTCTTCTTCTCTTTCGACCACAAGTACTGTGCTGACCACCTGAGGCGTGACTGCGATATATAACATGAGAGGTTCCTTTTCCTTGGGCGCCGCCACTATTGGTGGTGTCGAGATTGTGCGCTTGAGGTCCTCAAAAGCTCTATCTGCTTCTTCGTTCCACTCGAATTTTTCTCCTTGCTTGATCAAGGCGTAAAATGGCAACGCATTTTCTCCCAGTCTGGCGACGAATCTGCTTAAAGCCGCGACTCGCCCCGTTAGTTGTTGTATTTCCTTTAGCTTGGTTGGCTTCCACATTGCTATGATGGCTTGGATTTTATCTGGATTAGCCTCAATTCCTCTTGCTGACACCAGAAACCCGAGAAGTTCTCCTGCAGGGACGCCAAAAGAGCACTTCGTCGGGTTCAGCTTGAGGCAGAACTTGTCGAGGTTGTCGAAAGTTTCCTTCAGATCCTGATCAAGGTTGACCCCTGCTTTGTTGTTATGACGACATCATCGATATACACTTGAACGTACTTGCCAATCTGTGTGGCAAGACACTTCTGCATCATCAGCTGATATGTTGCTCCCGCGTTTTTAAGCCCAAAAGGAATTGTTCTGTAACAAAACACATCATATAGTGTTATGAAAGCTGTTTTGACCTCATCTTCCTCTTTTAGTCGGATCTGGTTGTAACCAGAGTATGCGTCCAGGAAGGAAAGACGTTCACAGCCTGCCGTGGAGTCGATAATTTGATCGATCCTCGGGAGGGGGAAGTGATCCTTTGGACAGTGTTTATTGAGACACGTGAAGTCGACGCACATGCGAAGGACCTCTGTGTTTTTATTCGGGACCAGCACTGGGTTTGCTACCCATGTGGCCTCTGTGTGTAACTCTTTGATAAATCCTGCCTCTCTGAGTCGATTAATTTCTGACAGCCGGTTTGGTTCCGAAAAACGCCGCAAAGGTTGCTTCATTGGTCTCGCCATTGGATCCAAGTTAAGGGGGTGCTCAGCAAGTTCCCTGGGTACTCCTGGCATGTCAGCTGGACACCATGCGAAGATTTCCCTGCGCTCGCGGAGGAACTCGACGAGCGCGCTTTCCTATGCGAGATCCATGTTTGTTGCGATAGTTGTCGTCTTCTTAGGATCTGTCGGGTGGATCTGTACTTCCTTTGAATTTTTGGTGGTATCAAAAGTTGGCTCCTTCAGTGGTCTTCCTCCATCAGGCAATACATCATAATCAGTTGTTAACCTTGACGCCATATATTCTACTTGCATCCCGAAGGTTTCAGACAATTGATGAAAATCCATGTCGCACTTATCAGCTAGCGTGAAACTGCCTTTCACTGTGATTGGGCCCTTAGGTCCCGGGAGTCTCCACAGCAGATATTATAGTGTGGTACTGCCATAAACCTAGCATAGGCGGGTCGCCCCAACAAAGCATGATACTGTGACGGGAAATCCACGACTTCAAACTCCAACCTTTCTCTTCTGTAGTTTTCTGGGGTTCCAAACTGAACGTCGAGATTGATCTTTCCCAATGGGTAACTCGGCTTGTTCGGTGTGATGCCATGGAAACGTGTGTCAGTTGGTAATAGATTTTCCAAAGATATGTTCATCTTCCTCAATGTATCTGCATATATGAGGTTTAAACTGCTGCCTCCATCTATGAACACTCGCGAAACGTCGAATCCTGTGATTACCGCTGGTAGGATCAATGCAGACTATCCTGGTCGTGGAACTTGCTGCGGGTGGTCCGCTATAGTGAAGCCGATGTCCTGCCCCGACCAATTCAGGTACTCGATTGTTGGGGGAGGCATCTTCTCTGCCATGAAGACTTGTCGCGAGATTACTTTCTGAGCTCTGTTGGAGGGCCTGCCCTTATGAATCATCGAGACCACACCATTGGTGTCGATATAAGGACCATTGCTTGGAGGTGCCACCAATTGCAACTGATGTCGATTTTCGTCTGTAATTGCGGGTGGAGGTGGAAGGTGAATCTCACTCCTTGGCCCCTGGGGGTTTCTGTTTACTGCCTGCGTGCTGGTATGCCCTGCATATCTATGTAGTGCTAGAAAAGTTCGGCAGTCCTTCTGCAGATTCCCTCATTGCCTCTTCCCATTATTATCAAGGAAAAAAGTGCATTTGGCATGGTCCGTTTAAGAGATCCTTGGGTGATACATATGGCCTCTGAAACCTTGGTCCATTATTCTGCCTGTTGGGACGGGAACCGTCCCTGTAGTCGTTGCGCTGCTCACCACTCTTTTGATAATCATCCCGATTATTACTTCCGTTGTTTCCTAGGAAACCAGCCGATATTTGGCCGGGAGCGTCATAATCTGAGAACTGGTGAGAGAATCGTCGTCTATTTTGAATGTTTCGATTGCGCTCATCCTCAGGCGACCTATGCCGTTTGTTGTGAACAGCATGTTCTCCATCTGCCCAGCGATTAGCTATTTCCATGAGTGCTGCTATTGTTTTCGGGTTTGTTCTTCCCAAATCCTCGACGAAGTCTTTCCTTCGGATTCGCGCAACAAACGCATCTATTGCTCTCTCGTCAGATATGTTTTCTGCCGAGTTTTTGATGATGTTCCATCTCTGGATATACGTCCTCATTGGTTCATCATATTTTTGTCTGCAAGCTCTCAATTTCTCCAACGATACGTGTTTCTTGCACGTGGATAGGAAATTATTCACAAATATGTCCTCGAAATTTTTCCAGCTGTCAATGGAACCAGGCGGCAACTTTTTTATCCATGACCGTGCGGCTCCACTCAAGTGCACCTGGATGCTTTGCATGGCCGTTGGGTAGTCGACTAACTAGTCCTCAGGATCTTGCAAGCCATCGAACTTTTTGTAATTGTCGGGTAACTTAAACCCAGATGGGACCCGAGTTTTACGAACTCGTCGGGTGAAGCAGGGGAGTCCGCACATGTCCTCCTCATCGACCTCTGGTGAGTGTCGATGTTCTCTTCTTTCTTGCCGCGCTCTATCGACCCTTGCCTGCGTCACTGTATCTCTCGCACCGCTCGTTCTCGGAGGGTCCTGCACTACTATTGTAGGTCGTGGACTATTTTGCCTTGCAGCGCCTTCGGGAGGTGTGCTTATACCCGCGAACGCTGTTCCCATGGCTCCAACTCCTCCCATGGCCATATTGTACAATGCTTCTCTTGGATCTCCGGGAGGTGGCCTGGACGCCAGGATGAAAGCCTGGGTCGCCATATATCCAGCTTCTAGTGTCTTGGGAATAATATTCCCCCTTGTGTCTATCGACATAAAGGACATGTCGAGGTTTTGGACCAGATTCTCTCTTTCGGCTTCAGGTATATGCTGCAACCGAGATCTTACCTATTGCGAGCTGCTCTATGAATATCTCCTCCCGAAGTACTTGATTGTCAACTCAGCTCAGCTCTTCTCCTGCTTGACTCGGAAGCTTCGGCTCTCCTCCTATCAAGCTCGGCTTTCTGTTTGTCGAGTTCCCGTCCAGCACGGGCGAGTCTATATTGGTATGCTTGCAACTTTTCAGCTGTGGCAGTCGTAGTCATTGGCTCTGTGCCATCGATGGCTTTTGCAGCTCTATCCCAAGCCGCTTGCAGAAGTTGCACCATCTGTCGTGTTGCAGGTCCGACATACTTGGTGCCTAAACCTCACATAAGATCAGCGGGATCGATGTACGGATTTCCCGCATCATTGAAAGCCTCTGATGTCTCTTCCTGTGGGCGACTCGCTTCTCCAATTACATAGATTTGATGGTATTTTGAAGTTTGACTTTCGTCGGGGTTGGTGACACCGTCGTATAGATTGGTGAAGACCTCCCTAACAGAAGTAGATTTGTCGATAAAGTCGAAGCTGTTGACGCTGTCTGAGTCGCTGCTTATATTGGAGTCCGCAGACGACTCGAAGGACATAGATACGTCCCAAACGTATCTATAATTTCTGATGTTCCACGCTAGTTTTATGACAATACCTACATGTTTTGTTCACACTTTATATCGTTTTGATGCATTTTCCGGAACTAACCTATTAACGAGATGCCAAAGTGCCAGTTCCTGTTTTGTGCTGTTTTTGGTTTCAGAAATTCTACAAAGGAAATATTCTCGGAATCGGACGAAATCAACGCCCAATATCTTATTTTTCCCGGAAGCTTCCAGAGCACCGAAGAGGGGCCAGAGGGGAGCCAGGGGGCCCCACCCCACAAGGCGGCGCGGCCAAGGGGGGCGCCCCCTATGGTGGGGCCACCCTCTGACTCTCCCGAGGCTGCCCTTCCGCCTATATAAAGTCTCCGTCGCGAAAACCCTATGACGATAAGCCACGATACGAGAAAAGTTCCAGAGCCGCCGCCATCGCGAAACTCCGTTTCGGGGGACAAAAGTCTCTGTTCCGGCACCCTGTCGGGACGGGGAATTGCCCCCGGAAGGCATCTCCATCGACACCACCACCATCTCCATCAACGCTGCTGTCTTCTATGATGAGGAGGGAGTAGTTCTCCCCCGGGGCTGAGGGCTCTACCGTAGCTATGTGGTTCATCTCTCTCTCTTTGTGATCTAGTTGAATATCATCTATGTGCTACTCTAGTGATGTTATTAAAGTAGTCTATTCCTCCTCCATGATGTAATGTTGACAGTGTGTGCATCATGTAGTACTTGGCATAGGTTATGATTGTAATCTCTTGTAGATTATGGAGTTAACTATTACTATGATAATATTGTTGTGATCTATTCCCCCTTTCATAGCTATTGTTGACAGTGTGTATGCTATGTTAGTACTCGGTCTATATTGCAATGGTCTATTATGCACTCTAAAGGTTACTTAAATATGAACTCCGAATGTTGTGGAGCTTGTTAACTCCGGCTTGAGGGAGCTCTTGTAGCCCTACACAATGAATGGTGTTTATTATCCAACAAGAGAGTGTAGAGTAGTTTCAGTTATGTGATCAATGTTGAGAGTGTCCACTAGTGAAAGTAGGATCCCTAGGCCTTGTTTCCAAATATCGAATCTCCGTTTATTTACTATTCTACTGCATGTTTACTTGCTGCCATATTTTATTCAGATTGTTATTACCGCTCATAAACATCCATATCACTTGCATTTTACTATCTCTTCGCCGAACTAGTGCGCCTATACATCTGACAAGTGTATTAGGTGTGTTGGGGACACAAGAGACTTCTTGTATCGTAATTGCAGGGTTGCTTGAGAGGGATATCTTTGACCTCTACCTCCCCGAGTTCGATAAACCTTGGGTGATTCACTTAAGGGAAACTTGCTCGCTGTTCTACAAACCTCTCGCTCTTGGAGGCCCAACACTTGTCTATAGGAATAGAAGCGTGCGTAGACATCAAGCTATTTTCCGGCGCCGTTGCCGGGAGGTAAGGTAAAAGGTATTCACATCCTCCGACTACTAAGCTATTTCCTAGCATTGTTGCCGGTGTGTGAGTGCTCGAAGCTATTTCCTTTAGATCCTGCAATTGCATCTTTTTGTTTCTTGTTTTTATTTTTCACTAGTTAGGCATAATGGAAAACAACAGTGAGCTTTTTAATCTATTACCTGAGTTAAGACATGAATTGTTTGATGCGAAAATTAAAAAACCTATGGAACCTCATCTGCATGATAGTAGCAATGTTATTAGTATGAATGCAATTGCTGCTAATGCTATGGAAAAGTCTAAGCTTGGGGAAGCTAGTTTATATAAAAATAATCTTTTTATCTCCTCAGCTTTGGAAGAAATATTTTGCTCTGATAATGCTTTATCTCCCATATGCGATAACTCTAATGATGCTTCTGATATTTTAGATCCACCTGCTGAAAGTATTCCATATAAAATACCTATGAAAATTGTTGAACATGTTATGGATAACCGCTATGAAGGGGATGGAAGCTGTCCATCCCGGAGATCATTCTACTGTTTTTGCATGAATTATGCGGGTTATTCAAGTGTGCGGTATCTCTATGGATGAAGTTAGGAAGAAACTATTCTCTATATCGCTGTCTGGTAAAGCGGCGCATTGGTATAAATTGTTGAAGAATGGGGATTCTCTTGATTGGAAGGATATTGTGCCTCTATTTTACTCTAAATTCTATCCTCCAAGTGAAATTCACAAAGACCGGAACCGCATATATAATTTCTGGCCTCATGATGGAGAGAGTATTGCCCAAGCATGGGGGAGATTGAAGTCTTTAATGCTCAAATGCCCCATTCATGAGCTTCCTGGTAATATCATCATCGATATTTTCTATGCAAGACTTTCTTTTCAAGATAAAACCTTGATGGATACTACTTGTTCTGGATCATTTACACGAAATGAAGAAGAGTTTAAAAGGGGCCTTCTTGATCGGATTCAGGAGAATACTAAAGGATGGGAGATCAACAAAGGTAAAGAGTCAGGTATAAATTATGATTATGAATGCATTGAAACTTTTATGGATACTGATAAAATTCGAAATATGAGTGCTACTTATGGTCTTGACTCTCAAGTTGTTGCAAATATTTATAAAGCTTTTGCCTCTCATTTTGAATTTCCTAGGAAGAATTTTGATAAGTATCATGAACCTTTTAAAGACACTTGCATGAAGGATGAAACTGTTATTAATAATTGCAATAAACATGCCCGAACTTCTGAAAATACTATTTCTTATAAGCATGTTAATTTTTGTGGAATGCATAGACCCTGTGGAATTAATCAAATCGAAGATGAATATTGTATCCATCATAGGAATGAAAAAAACTAGAAAGTGGTCTAGGGCCCTAGATGATCTTTGGTGAAAAAGTTTGTGCCCTCTATCCTTATATTTGTGAACTTTGCCATAGAGTGGGTCATTTTAATTTTCAATGCTCCTCCAATGATAATTCGAACCCCATGAGTGCTGCAAATTTGTGTTACGATGATGAAATTACTCTTAATCAGCATGATGAACTTACTTTATTTTTGTGGTGTGAAGAGTTATCAAGAAAAATCTCTTTGTTACATATGAGTGATCTTGATATTGATGATGTCCTGCATGGGTGTGTTTCTTATTGCATTGATAATTGCCATACAAATACTTACATACAAAATATTTTAGAAGATGACACTTTGCCAAAATATAATAGGACCGCTGTGTGTTTTGAACTTATTAATGAAAAGGAGGAATCCTCCCAAGTTTCTTCTATTGTTTCTGGAAATAAATCAGGTTATGTGGAGGAGCCCCTCATCAAGCCTCTCCCCGCTAAAGAAGGGAACGAGGAGAAGGAAAAGAATAAGAAGAAGGGAACTAAGAAGAAGAAGAGGGGAAATAAAAAGAAAGAGGTAACGGCATATCCCCGCGTGTATGAGATAACGATAGGTAACCGTAAGTATGTTGCTCCTAATGATTATTATGATAATGAATCTGAGTACAATGATCTTCCTATGCCCTTTACCTATATTAGTGATTATGATTTAGAAGAGCACACTACTTTTGATATTGAAAATCTCTCGGGAAACTAATTCTGAAAATGATGATGTTAATAATTGCCATAGTATTAGTATTATTCATGCTTCTTCACATAATGATATAGAAAGCTCTAAGCTTGGGGATGAGGTGTTTGAAAATCCTTTTGCTACTGATGATTATATGTTTGATACATCTCCTTCTAGTAACAATGATGGTAAGGTTACAGATGAACATACTGTGGAAGATAACTATTCTATTTCTTATGATGACACTATGCCTCCAATCTTTGACAATTATTATAATGAATGCTATGACACATGTTATAATTATCCTTATGAAACTTGTCATAGTTATGGTGGGATCGCTAAAAATCATTCCCTTAGTATGCAACTTGTTTACCATGTTCAAATTCTTGATAATGATCCTACTCCAATTACTATTAATGAGAAGAGTTTTTCTTATGCCAAAATTAATGATACCTTTATGCATATGAACCATGATAAAAATGTTTTAAGTGATGGTTATATTGTGGATTTCATCAGTGATGCTACTGAAAGTTATTATGAGAGAGGGAAACATGGTTATATGTGTCTTAATAATATTAAGTTTCCCCTCTCTATGTTGAGAATCTTGAAGTTACTCGTGTTTTATCTTACTATGCTTGTCACTTTGTTCTTCATGAATTTATTTGTGTACAAGATTCCTTTTCATAGGAAGTGGGTTAGGCTTAAAATTGTTTCATACTTGCTTTTTGATGCTCTCTTTTACTTCAACTCTTATTCCTTGCGAGTGCATCATTAAAATTGCTGAGTCCATCTTAATGGCTATAAAGAAAGCACTTCTTGGGAGATAACCCATGCTTTTATTTTGCTACTGTTTTGTTGTGTCTTGGAAGTTGTTACTACTGTAGCAACCTCTCTGATACGTCCCAAACGTATCTATAATTTTTTATGTTCCATGCTACTTTTATGATGATACTCACATGTTTTATACACATTATATGTCATTATTATGCATTTTCCGGCACTAACCTATTGATGAGATGCCGAAGAGCCAGTTCTTGTTTTACGCTGTTTTTGGTTTCAGAAATCCTAGTAAGGAAAAATTCTCAGAATTGGATGAAATCAACGCCCAGGGTCCTATTTTTGCACGAAGCTTCCAGAAGTCCGAGGGAGAGACGAAGTGGGGCCACGAGGTGGCCAGACAACAGGGCGGCGCGGCACAAGCCCTGACCGCGCCAGCCTTTTGTGTGGGGCCCCCGTGGCGCCTCTTGACCTGCCCTTCCGCCTACTTAAAGCCTTCGTCACGAAACCCCCAGTACCGAGAGCCACGATACGGAAAACCTTCCAAAGACGCCGCCGCCGCCAATCCCATCTCGGGGGATTCAGGAGATCGCCTCCGGCACCCTGCCGGAGAGGGGAATCATCTCCCGGGGGTCTCTTCATCGCCATGATTGCCTCCGGATCGATGTGTGAGTAGTTCACCCCTGGACTATGGGTCCATAGCAGTAGCTAGATGGTTGTCTTCTCCTCATTGTGCTATCATGTTAGATATTGTGAGCTGCCTATCATGATCAAGATCATCTATTTGTAATCCTACATGTTGTGTTTGTTGGGATCCGATGAATATTGAATACTATGTCAAGTTGATTATCAATCTATCATATATGTTATTTATGTTCTTGCATGCTCTCCGTTGCTAGTAGAGGCTCCGGCCAAGTTGATACTTGTGACTCCAAGAGGGAGTATTTATGCTCGATAGTGGGTTCATGCCTCCATTAAATGCGGGACAGATGACGTAAAGTTCTAAGGTTGTGGATGTGTTGTTGCCACTAGGGATAAAATATCGATGCTTTGTCTAAGGATATTTGTGTTGATTACATTACGCACCATACTTAATGCAATTGTCCGTTGTTTGCAACTTAATACTGGAAGGGGTTCGGATGATAACCTCGAAGGTGGACTTTTTAGGCATAGATGCATGCTGGATAGCGGTCTATGTACTTTGTCGTAATGCCCTGATTAAATCTCATAGTACTCATCATGATATATGTATGTGCATTGTTATGCCTTCTTTATTTGTCCATTGCCCAACTGTAATTTGTTCACCCAACATCTGCTTATCTTATGGGAGAGACACCGCTAGTGAACTGTCGACCCCGGTCCTATTCTTTACATCTGAAATACAATCTACTGCAATTGTTCTCTACTGTTCTTTGCAAACAACCATCATCATCCACAGTATACATCTAATCCTTTGTTTACAGCAAGCCGGTGAGATTGACAACCTCACTGTTACGTTGGGGCAAAGTTCCGTGATTGTGTTGTGTAGGTTCCACGTTGGCGCCGGAATCCCCGGTGTTGCGCCGCACTACACTCCGCCGCCATCAACCTTCAACGTGCTTCTTGGCTCCTCCTGGTTCGATAAACCTTGGTTTCTTTCGAGGGAAAACTTGCTACTGTACGCATCACACCTTCCTCTTGGGGTTCCCAACGGACGTGTCGACTGCACGCATCAAGCTCTTTTTCTGGCGCTGTTGCCGGGGAGATCAAGACACGCTGCAAGGTGAGTCTCCTACTTCCAATCTCTTTACTTTGTTTTTTTCCTGCTTTATTTTATTTACTGCTTTGTTTGCTTCTTATATCAAAAATACAAAAAAATTAGTTGCTAGCTTTACTTTATTTACTGTCTTGTTCTCTATATCAAAAACACAAAAAAATTAGTTACTTGCATTTACTTTATTTACCTTTAGTTTATTTCATCATGTTTCCTCCTAAGTTCACTCTGAAAGACGTACCGGTAGGACGAGGGTCTATAATTGGGAGAGATAATATAGAAGATTTTTTCACTCATGTTAGTACCACTGAAGATTTTGAAGATAGACACTTGGTAGAACTTGCTCCTACTTATGAAATTGTTGTTGCTTCTTTAGTACACATGTTGGAAACTAAATTTGTTAATCTTAATCCTATAATCCAACACATGTTTCTCACACTCGGTGATATGGAGGAAGGGGAAAAGAAAGATTTTGTTTTAGAAACTCTCCTTAAAGAATTTGGTGGTGTAGCAAGAGAGGCTAGAAAGGTCTTTATTAAATATAAGATGCTTGGCTCCTATACCAATTTTGTTAGTATCCTTGAAAAGATGGACATGGAGAGAGTAAGATACACTAATAATATTAATGATGGTGGGGAGATTAAGACAACAATACCTTGTAAGCTCCTAGGAATGAATGACGCTCTAGAAAATAACTATGGTTAGCTTGTACCTGAAAATTTGTTTGACAAGGATAGCAAACCTAAGAATAATGAAAAGGGAGCCTCTGAAGCTCACATAGATAAGATAAAATGCATAGTTGAGAAAACTCCCAACACCTCTGTTGATGCTTCATCTCTCGACAATACTTGATACACACTTTCTGCGCCTAGCTGAAAGGCGTTAAAGAAAAGCGCTTATGGGAGAAACCCATTATTTTACTTCTGTACTTTATTTTATATTTGAGTCTTGGAAGTTGTTTACTACTGTAGCAACCTCTCCTTATCTTTATTTTATTGCATTGTTGTGCCAAGTAAAGTCTTTGATAGTAAAGCCAATACTAGATTTGGATTGCTGCGCAGGAACAGATTTCTTGCTGTCACGAATTTGAGCAGTAGTCTCTGTAGAAAAATCAAAAAAATCTGCCAATTTACATGCGTGATCCTCAGATATGCTTGATACGTCCCAACTATTCCACACTATACATCTAATCATTTCAGATTGTGTTGTGCAGGTTCAACGTGCTTCTTGGCTCCTCCTGGTTCGATAAACCTTGGTTTCTTTCTGAGGGAAAACTTGCTACTGTACGCATCACACCTTCCTCTTGGGATTCCCAACGGACGTGTCGACTGCATGCATCACTCTCCTTATCCTTATTTTATTGCATTTTTGTGCCAAGTAAAGTCTTCGATAGTAGGGTTGATACTAGATTTGGATTACTGCGCAGAAACAGATTTCTTGCTGTCACGAAATTTAGGGTGTGTTTGGTAGACCGGTTCATTTGCAATTCACTTTCTCACTTGAGATATCTCACCTCATACAAGTTGCTCTCAGATTTTATGGTATGTTTGTTAGCGCATCTGTGTTGGAATAAGCTGAACTCATACTCTGTTTGGTTGCTCTGTCCGGGTAGAGATTGGCCCAAGAACTATGAATAACAGAGAGGTCCAAACTTTTACACAAAAGCCCCTACACACAAAAATAAAAAGCAATCAGGTCCTCACAGGCACCACTGTGCTGAGATCCTTCTCTTCGCCGGTGGCAGGCCGTGGGGCGGCGGTGGCGGGCCATGGGGCGGCGGCGGTTGAGAAGCACGGCGTGCTGGAGGTCGTGGCCGACGCGAGCTCGTTCCTCTGCTCGTTCGTGCGGGAATCGGGAATCGTGGAGCCTCGAAGCCCTCTCGCCGATGGTGGCGGGTCGTGGGGCGGCGGCGACGGCGGGCCATGGGGCGGCGGTGGCGGGCCATGGGGCGGCGGCGGTTGAGAAGCACGGCGTGCTGGAGGTCGTGGCCGACGCGAGCTCGTTCCTCTGCTCGTTCGTGCGGAAATCGTGGAGGACCGGAGCGGGAATCGGGAATCGTGGAGCCTCGGAGCCCTCTCGTCGATGGTGGCGGGTCGTGGGGCGGCGGCGACGGCGGTTCGGCGACACAACGGCGTGCCGGAGGGCGCCGGCGCGAGGCCCTGGTCGCTTGCTCCGGTGCGGGAGAGGAGGCGGGGCGGGAGAGGAGGCGGGCGCCCGAGGAGAAGGAACGGGGGAGAATGGGTGGGGAAAAGAGATGGGGGCGGGGGTGCGGGGTGCATCGGGCGCTGCTACGGTTGTTTGCGGGATGAGCTCAGCTCGGTCGACCTGCGAAGCCCGATTCGAGCTTCCCAACCTGGCCTGGCTGAGAGCCATTTTTCGTATGAGGCCGGCAGTGTTGAGACGGACCGAGCCGAGCTACCAATCAACGGATGGGTTGTTTAGCTCGGGTGAGATGAGATTTTCTGAGTTCAACCGGGCTAACAAACACACCCTTAGCAGCCCCGTCTGTAGGTAACTCAGAAAAATCTTCCAATTTACGTGCGTGATCCACAGATATGTACGCAACTTTCATTCAATTTGGGCATTTTCATCTGAGCAAGTTAAGTGCCCCAGAAAAATTCGTCTTTACGAACTGTTCTGTTTTGACAGATTCTGCCTTTTATTTCGCATTGCCTCTTTTGCTATGTTTGATGGATTTCTTTGTTCCATTAACTTTCAGTAGCTTTGTGCAATGTCCAGAAGTGTTAAGAATGATTATGTCACCTCTGAACATGTGAATTTTTGATTATGCGCTGACCCTCTAATGAGTTTGTTTCGAGTTTGGTGTGGACGAAGTTTTCAAGGGTCAAGAGGAGGATGATAAAATATGATCAAGAAGAGTGAAAAGTCTAAGCTTGGGGATGTCCCCGTGGTTCATCCCTGCATATTTCAAGAAGACTCAAGCATCTAAGCTTGGGGATGCCCAAGGCATCCCTTCTTCATCGAAAAATTATCAGGTCACCTCTAGTGAAACTATATTTTTATTCCGTCACATCTTATGTGCTTTACTTGGAGCGTCTGTGTGCTTTTATTTTCGTTTTGCTATTTTCATTCTCTGAATAAATTCATGCTTATGAGGGAGAGAGACACGCTCCGCTTTTTCATTTGAACACTTGTGTTCTTAGTTTTACTTTTAATGTTCATGGCGAAAGTTAAAAACTGCTTCGTTAATTGTTATATGGTTGGAAACAGAAAATGCTTCATGTGGTAATTGGTATAATGTCTTGAATAACTTGATACTTGGCAATTGTTGTCCTCATATAGATCATGTTTAAGCTCTTGCATCATGTACTTTGCACCTATTGATGAAGAACTACATAGAGCTTGTTAAAATTTGGTTTGCATGATTGGTTTCTCTAGAGTCTAGATATTTTCTGGTTAAGGTGTTTGAACAACAAGGAGACGATGTAAAGTCTTATAATGCTTGCAATATGTTCTTATGTACGTTTTGCTGTACCGGTTTATACTTGAGTTTGCTTCAAACAACCTTGCTAGCCTAAGCCTTGTATTGAGAGGAATTCTTCTCGTGCATCCAAATCCTTGAGCCAAAAACTATGCCATATGTGTCCACCATACCTACCTACTATGTGGTATTTCTCTGCCATTCCAAAGTAAATTACTTGAGTGCTACCTTTAAAATTCTATTCTTTGTCTTTGCAATATATAGCTCATGGGAAAATAGCCTTAAAAACTATTGTGGTGAAGAATATGTAGCTATATATCTTATTTCTTATAAGTTGCTTGTTGAGCGGTAACCATGCTTCTGGGACGCCATCAACTATTTCACCTTTGTTGAATATCATGTGAGTTGCTATGCATGTTCGTCTTGTCTGAAGTAAGGGCGATTTTCATGATCAAATGGTTTGAGTATGCATATTGTTAGAGAAGAACATTGGGCCGCTAACTAAAGCCATGAATCATGGTGGAAGTAATCCTCAATCTCTTATGAGAATATTATCTGTTGTTGAATGCTTATGCATTAAAGAGGAGTCAATTATCTGTTGTCTATGTTGTCCCGGTATGGATGTCTAAGTTGAGAATAATCAAAAATGAGAAATCAAATGCGATCTTTCTCCTTAGACCTTTGTACAGGCGGCATAGAGATACCCCTTTGTGACACTTGGTTGAAACATATGTTATGCAATGATAATCCGTGTTAATCCAAGCTAATTAGGACAAGGTGCGAGCACTATTGGTAATCTATGCATGAGGCTTGCAACTTATAAGATGTATTATGCATAACACATATGATTTATTACTACCGTTGACAAAATTGTTTCTATGTTTTCAAAATGAAAAGCTCTAGCACAAAAATGGTAATCCATGCTTCCCTCTGCGAAGGGCCTATCTTCTACTTTATTGTTGAGTCAGTTTACCTATTTCTTTCTATCTTAGAAGCAAACACTTGTATGAACTGTGTGCGTTGATTCTTACATGTTTACCTATTGCACTTGTTATATTACTTTGTGTTGACAATTATCCATGAGATAAACATGTTGAAGTTGAAAGCAACCACTCGAAACTTATATCTTCCTTTGTGTTGCTTCAAAGCTTTCTACTAAGAATTTATTGCTTTATGAGTTAACTCTTATGCAAGTCTTATTGATGCTTGTCTTGAAAGTACTATTCATGAAAAGTCTTTGCTATATGGTTCAGTTGTTTAATCATTGTCTTTACCATTGCTTCGAATCACTGTATTCATCTCATATGCTTTGCAATAGTATGATCAAGATTATGTAAGTAGCATGTCACTTCAGAAATTATTCTTGTTATCGTTTACCTACTCGAGGGCGAGTAGGAACTAAGCTTGGGGATGCTTGATACGTCCCAAACGTATCTATAATTTCTGATATTCCATGCTAGTTTTATGACAATACCTACATGTTTTGTTCACACTTTATATCGTTTTGATGCATTTTCCGGAACTAACCTATTAACGAGATGCCGAAGTGCCGGTTCTCGTTTTCTGCTGTTTTTGGTTTCAGAAATCCTACAAAGGAAATATTCTCGGAATCGGACGAAATCAACGCCCAATATCTTTTTTTCCCGGAAGCTTCCAGAGCACCGAAGAGGGGCCAGAGGGGAGCCAGGGGGCCCCACCCCACAAGGCGGCGCGGCCAAGGGGGGGCGCCCCCCTATGGTGGGGCCACCCTCTGACTCTCCCGAGGCTGCCCTTCCGCCTATATAAAGTCTCCGTCGCGAAAACCCTATGACGATAAGCCACGATACGAGAAAAGTTCCAGATCCGCCGCCATCGCGAAACTCCGTTTCGGGGGATAAAAGTCTCTGTTCCGGCACCCTGCCGGGACGGGGAATTGCCCCCGGAAGGCATCTCCATCGACACCACCGCCATCTCCATCAACGCTGCTGTCTCCTATGATGAGGAGGGAGTAGTTCTCCCCCGGGGCTGAGGGCTCTACCGTAGCTATGTGGTTCATCTCTCTCTTTGTGATCTAGTTGAATATCATCTATGTGCTACTCTAGTGATGTTATTAAAGTAGTCTATTCCTCCTCCATGATGTAATGTTGCCGAGTGTGTGCATCATGTAGTACTTGGCATAGGTTATGATTGTAATCTCTTGTAGATTATGGAGTTAACTATTACTATGATAGTATTGTTGTGATCTATTCCCCCTTTCATAGCTATTGTTGACAGTGTGTATGCTATGTTAGTACTCGGTCTATATTGCAATGGTCTATTATGCACTCTAAAGGTTACTTAAATATGAACTCCGAATGTTGTGGAGCTTGTTAACTCCGGCTTGAGGAAGCTCTTGTAGCCCTACACAATGAATGGTGTTTGTTATCCAACAAGAGAGTGTAGAGTAGTTTCAGTTATGTGATCAATGTTGAGAGTGTCCACTAGTGAAAGTAGGATCCCTAGGCCTTGTTTCCAAATATCGAATCTCCGTTTATTTACTGTTGTACTGCATGTTTACTTGCTGCCATATTTTATTCAGATTGTTATTACCGCTCATAAACATCCATATCACTTGCATTTTACTATCTCTTCGCCGAACTAGTGCACCTATACATCTGACAAGTGTATTAGGTGTGTTGGGGACACAAGAGACTTCTTGTATCGTAATTGCGGGGTTGCTTGAGAGGGATATCTTTGACCTCTACCTCCCTGAGTTCGATAAACCTTGGGTGATTCACTTAAGGGAAACTTGCTGTTGTTCTACAAACCTCTGCTCTTGGAGGCCCAACACTGTCTACAGGAATAGAAGCGTGCGTAGACATCAGACATCTTGTCGAAGATCTTGGCGAGTTTTTCGCTTGTCGCAGTCTTGATGAAGCGTGGCGGCAAGATCTCCTCGGCACCTGTCTCGAATGATGACGACGAGTCCGAAAGATCGGAGTCGGCCGCCGAGGTTTCGGAAACTCGAGACGATGTGATCCTCTTTTCCGACGCGGAAGTGGAACCTTCCGAACGTCATCTCCATAGGCTCCTCCAAATACGCATATGCATCCAAATGGGAGGGCGGGTGAGGAACAAAATCGACTAGACAAGTTTCGATATGTTTACCTCTGTCCGTCGCGTTGCTTGCCACCGAAGATGTCAACGATGTTGAGCGTGCTATCGAGATCAGCTCCTTCGCCTCTAATTCCCACATACGGCGCCAATTGACAAGGTATCGACTTGTCAATGCCTACAGATTGTAGACTAGGGTTTTCGTAAGAAGTAGAGGACAAGTAGATCTCGAGGGTTCAGCCGGAAAAGTACTCGACTACTAGAAAACTAGGGTTGTGTTGACAATGAAATCGATCCTCACTTTCTCCCTCGACTCCCCTTATATAGGAGGTGGAGCCGAGGGTTTCGTGATGTACAAGTTACAAAGTCCGGGAGACTCTTGGAGTTCGTCCCGTAATAGTTACAAGTCATTATTCCTAATACAACTCTACATTTCCAAACTATCTCTTAATCGGGCTTCTGGGCTTCAAACTTCGGGTCGTGGGCCTTCAGTAAACCCCGGGTACCATCTTCGGCAAGCCCATTGGGGATTCCTAAGTCACCCCCCAGGCACCCCACCGACCTAAATCCTCCGCCTATTTATACATCTTCTCGGGAAAACCCTGGATACCTGAGCCTCCATCCACGAAAAGTTCCGTCGTGACCGCCATCGCAGAACCCATCACGGGGGGTTCTGAAGCTCTTCCTGGCACCCTACTGGAGGGGGAAATCATCACCATAGGCATCTATATCGCCATGCCCTCCACCGAAGTGATGCATGAGTAGTTCATCCCTGGACTATGGGTCCATAGCAGTACCTAGATGGTTGTCTTCTCCAATTTGTGCCTCGTGTATAGATCTTGTGAGCTTCCCTACATGATCAAGATCATCTTTATGTAATCCTACATGTTGTGTTTGCTGGGATCCGATAAATATTAAATACTATGTTGAGGTTGATTATATATTCATGTCATATGTTATTTGTGATCTTGCATGCTCTCCGTTGCTAGTAGATACTCTAGCCAAGTAGATGCTTGTGACTCCAAGAGGGGGTATTTATGCTCGATAGTAGGTTCATGCCTCTAGTTTTCTGGAAGAGTGACAATAACTTCTAAGATTGTAGATGTGTTGTTGCCACTAGGGAGAAAACAACAATGTTTTATCCAAGGGTAATTCTATTATTTACTTTACACATATTGCTTAATGTGATAATCTGTTGCTTGCAACTTAATACTGAAATGGATTCGGACGATAACCGAAAGGTGGATTATTAGTCATAAACGCGGTTGGATTACATTCTATGTATTATGTTGTAATGCCCAATAAAATCGCATAGTAATCATCTTGTCATGTATGGTCGATATTCTGTCAATTTCCCAACTGTAATTTGTTCATCCAACATGCTATTTATCTTTATGGAGACACACCTCTAGTGAACTGTGGACCCCGGTCCGTTCTTTTACACTGATACAATCATCTTGTTCTGTTTACTTACTGCAAAGCTCTGTTCTCTTTACTTTCTGCAAACATCTCTTTCCACTCGATATGTCTAATCATATGTGTTCAACAAATCAGTGAGATTGACAACCTCACTGTAAGTTGGGGCAATATACTTTGGTTGTGTTGTGTGCAGGTTCAACGCTGTTGCTGATGCCGGTAGTACACCCTGCCACTAGTCAGCTAGCAACACCTTCAGAAGTCACGTCTTTCTCCTATTGGTCGATTAAACCTTGGTTTCTTACTGAGGGAAATCTTGCTGTTGTGCTCATCACACCTTCCTCTTGGAGTTTCCCAACCGCTTCCACAACAACCGCCACCAAGATTGTCTGGCGCCATCACCGGAGCACCATCAAGATTTTTTGGCGCCATTGCCGGGGAACTTAAGAAAAGTTACACCACGGAGATTTCCAACTCCCACGGCAATCTGCGCTCAGCAAGATTTTCTGGCGCCGTTGCCGGGGAGAAAGAGGATTTCTGCAAGGGGAGTCTCTCATCTCCAATCTCTTTACTTTGTTATTGTTTTGCTTAGTTTAATTTACTTTGTTTTGTTTGCTTTATTATATCAAAAACGCAAAAAAATTAGTTACTATTATTGCTGTTATTTATGTTGCTTGGTTTTAATTTTGCTAAAATGGGTTCTGCTGAAAATACTAAGAAGTCGTTTGGAAGCCAGGTTTTCATTTCATTTGTAGCATTTTGAAATGAATACATGTATTCATTTCATTTACATTGTAATTTCAGAAATAGACACTTGTTTGGTTGCCACAGGAATTGTAAATGACAGTAGAATTCAATATTGAATTTGTTTGGTTGCCACAGGAATTGTGAATGACAGGTTTCAGCTCGGAATTGTGATTACACATGGCATCATTTTGCTGGATTTCCTAAATAAAATGATGGCCCAATTCTGTGGCAACCAAACAGCCCACCTATATAATTTTAAAATGAATTCCAGGATTCCAGGCTCAAATGATGGATACCAAACGACCTCTAAGTTGTGTGACTTTACTAGTGATACGTCTCCGACGTATCGATAATTTCTTATGTTCTATGCCATATTATCGATGATACCTACATGTTTTATGCACACTTTATGTCATATTCGTGCATTTTCTGGAACTAACCTATTAACAAGATGCCGAAGTGCCAGCTTCCGTTTTCTGCTGTTTTTGGTTTCAGAAATCCTAGTAACGAAATATTCTCGGAATTGGACGAAACGAAGACCCAGGGGCCTATTTTTCCACGGAGCTTCCAGAAGACCGAAGAACATACGAAGTGGGGCCACGAGGTGGCCAGACCACAAGGCGGCGCGGCCAAGGGGGGCCCGCGCCGCCCTGTGGTGTGGGCCCCTCGTCTGGCCCCCGACTCTGCCCTTCCGCCTACTAAAAGCCTCCGTCGCGAAACCCCTGAGGGGAAAAACCACGATACGGAAAACCTTCCAGAGACGCCGCCGCCGCCGATCCCATCTCGGGGGATTCTGGAGATCTCCTCCGGCACCCTGCCGGAGAGGGGATTCATCTCCCGGAGGACTCTACACCGCCATGGTCGCCTCCGGAGTGATGAGTGAGTAGTTCACCCCCGGACTATGGGTCCATAGCAGTAGCTAGATGGTTGTCTTCTCCTCATTGTGCTTCATTGTTGGATCTTGTGAGCTGCCTAACATGATCAAGATCATCTATCCGTAATTCTATATGTTGTGTTTGTCGGGATCCGATGGATAGAGAATACCATGTCATGTTAATTATCAAGTTATTATACATGTGTTGTTTATGATCTTGCATGCTCTCCGTTTCTAGTAGAGGCTCGGCCAAGATTTTACTTTTAACTCCAAGAGGGAGTACTTATGCTCGATAGTGGGTTCATGCCTCGCATTGACACCGGGACGAGTGACGTAAAGTTCTAAGGTTGTGTTGTGCTCGTTGCCACTAGGGATAAAACATTGGCGCTATGTCCGAGGATGTAGTTGTTGATTACATTACGCACCATACTTAATGCAATTGTCTCGTTGCTTTGCAACTTAATACCGGAGGGGGTTCGGATGATAACCTCGAAGGTGGACTTTTTAGGCATAGATGCAGTTGGATGGCGGTCTATGTACTTTGTCGTAATGCCCAATTAAATCTCACTATACTTATCATGTCATGTATGTGCATTGTTATGCCCTCTCTATTTGTCAATTGCCCGACCGTAATTTGTTCACCCAACATGCTTTTATCTTATGGGAGAGACACCTCTAGTGAACTGTGGACCCCGGTCCATTCTTTAATACTCGAAATACAAATCTGCCGCAATACTTGTTTTACTGTTTTCTCTGCAAACAATCATCTTCCACACAATACGGTTAATCCTTTGTTACAGCAAGCCGGTGAGATTGACAACCTCACCGTTTCGTTGGGGAAAAGTACTTTGGTTGTGTTGTGCGGGTTCCACGTTGGCGCCGGAATCTCCGGTGTTGCGCCGCACTACATCCCGCCGCCATCAACCTTCAACGTGCTTCTTGACTCCTACTCGGTTCGATTAAACCTTGGTTTCTAATCGAGGGAAACTTGCCGCTGTGCGCATCACACCTTCCTCTTGGGGTTCCCAACGGACGTGTCAACTACACGCATCAAGCAAATTTCCGGCGCCGTTGCCGGGGAGATCAAGACACGCCGCAAGGGGAGTCTCCACTTCTCAATCTCTTTACTTTGTTTTTGTCTTGCTCTATTTTATTTACTACTTTGTTTGCTGCACTTATATCAAAACACAAAAAAATTAGTTGCTAGCTTTACTTTATTTACTGTCTTGCACTCTATATCAAAAACACAAAAAAAATAGTTACTTGCATTTACTTTACTTGATTCATCATGTTTCCTTTTGATTTTACCGCAAAGAACATACCGGTAGGACAAGGGTCTATAATTGGGAGGAACAATATAGAAGAATTTTTCACCCATGTTAGTACCGTTGAAGATTTCGAAGATAGACACTTGGTAGAACTTGCTCCCACTTATGAAATTGCTCGCTGCTTGCTTTAGTTCGCCTGTTGGAAACTAAATTTGTTAATCTAAATCCTATAATCCAACACATGTTTCTCACACTTGGCGATATGGAAGAGGGGGAAAAGAAAGATTTTGTTTTAGAAACCCTTCTTAGAGAATTTGGTGGTCTAGCAAGAGAGGCTAGAAAGGTCTTCGCTAAATTTAATATGCTTGGTTCTCATACTAATTTTGTTAGTCTCCTCGAAAAGATGGACATGGATAGAATAAGATACACTAATAATATTGATGATGGTGGGGAGATCAAAGCACCAATACCATGTAAACTCCTAGCTATGAATGATGCACTAGAAAATAACTATGCTTGGCTTGTTCCTGAAAATTTGTTTGATGAGAGTAGCAAGCCCAAGACTAATGAAAAGGGAGACACTGAAACTTATGTATCCAATATACTATGCATGGTTGAGAAAACTCCAAACCCCGCTGTAGGTGCACCACCCTTCGATAATACTTGAGTTACACTTTCTGCGCCTAGCTGAAAGGCGTTAAAGAAAAGCGCTTATGGGAGACAACCCATGTTTTTACTCCAGTATTTTTGTTTTATATTTGTGTCTTGGAAGTTGTTTACTACTGTAGCAACCTCTCCTTATCTTAGTTTTGAGTTTTGTTGTGCCAAGTAAAGTCTTTGATAGAAAAGTAAGTACTAGATTTGGATCACTGCGCAGTTCCAGCATTTCTTTGCTCGTCACGAATCTGGGTCTATCTCCTCGTAGGTAGCTCAGAAAATTACGCCAATTTACGAGAATGATCCTCGGATATGTACGCAACTTTCATTCAATTTGAGCATTTTCGTTTGAGCAAGTCTGGTGGCCTAATAAAATCCATCTTTACGGACTCGTTCTGTTTTGACAGATTCTGTCTTTTATTTCGCATTGCCTCTTTTGCTATGTTGGATGAATTTCTTTGATCCATTAATGTCCAGTAGCTTTATGCAATGTCCAGAAGTGTTAAGAATGATTGTGTCACCTCTGAACATGTGAATTTTTATTATGCACTAACCCTCTAATGAGTTGTTTCGAGTTTGGTGTGGAGGAAGTTTTCAAGGATCAAGAGAGGAGTATGATGCAATATGATCAAGGAGAGTGAAAGCTCTAAGCTTGGGGATGCCCCGGTGGTTCACCCCTGCATATATTAAGAAGACTCAAGCTGTCTAAGCTTGGGGATTCCCAAGGCATCCCCTTCTTCATCGACAACATTATCGAGGTTCCTCCCCCGAAACTATATTTTTATTCCGTCACATCTTATGTACTTTGCTTGGAGCGTCGGTTTGTTTTTGTTTTTTGTTTTGTTTGAATAAAATGAATCCTAGCATTCACTTTATGGGAGAGAGACACGCTCCGCTGTTGCATATGGACAAATATGTCCTTAGGCTCTACTCATAGTATTCATGGCGAAGTTTCATCTTCGTTAAATTGTTATATGGTTGGAATTGGAAAATGATACATGTAGTAACTCTAAAATGTCTTGGATAATTTGATACTTGGCAATTGTTGTGCTCATGTTTAAGCTCTTGCATCATATACTTTGCACCCATTAATGAAGAAATACTTAGAGCTTGCTAATTTGGTTTGCATATTTGGTTTCTCTAGAGTCTAGATAACATCTAGTATTGAGTTTTGAACAACAAGGAAGACGGTATGGAGTTTTATAATGTTTACCATATGTCTTTTATGTGAGTTTTGCTGTACCGTTCATCCTTGTGTTTGTTTCAAATAACCTTGCTAGCCTAAACCTTGTATCGAGAGGGAACACTTCTCATGCATCCCAAATACTTGAGCCAACCACTATGCCATTTGTGTCCACCATACCTACCTACTACATGGTATTTATCCGCCATTCCAAAGTAAATTGCTTGAGTGCTACCTTTAAAATTCCATCATTCACCTTTGCAATATATAGCTCATGGGACAAATAGCTTAAAAACTATTGTAGTATTGAATATGTACTTATGCACTTTATCTCTTATTAAGTTGCTTGTTGAGCGATAACCATGTTTCCGGGGACGCCATCAACTATTCTTTGTTGGATATCATGTGAGTTGCTATGCATGTCCGTCTTGTCTCGAAGCAAGAGAGATCTACCACCTTCATGGTTGGAGCATGCATATTGTTAGAGAAGAACTTTGGGCCGCTAACTAAAGCCATGATTCATGGTGGAAGTTTCAGTTTGGACATATATCCTCAATCTCATATGAGAATAATAATTGTTGCCACATGCTTATGCATTAAAGAGGAGTCCATTATCCGTTGTCCATGTTGTCCCGGTATGGATGTCTAAGTCGAGAATAATCAAAAGCGAGAAATCCAAAATGCGAGCTTTCTCCTTAGACCTTTGTACAGAGCGGCATGGAGGTACCCCATTGTGACACTTGGTCAAAACATGTGCATTGCAAAGATCCGGTAGTCCAAGTTAATTAGGACAAGGTGCGGGCACTATTAGTATACTATGCATGAGACTTGCAACTTGTAAGATATAACTTTCATAACTCATATGCTTTATTACTACCGTTGACAAAATTGTTTCATGTTTTCAAAATAAAAGCTCTAGCACAAATATAGCAATCGATGCTTTCCTCTTTGAAGGACCATTCTCTTTACTTTTATGTTGAGTCAGTTCACCTATTTCTCTCCACCTCAAGAAGCAAACACTTGTGTGAACCGTGCATTGATTCCTACATACTTGCATATTGTACTTGTTATATTACTCTATGTTGACAATTATCCATGAGATATACATGTTACAAGTTGAAAGCAACCGCTGAAACTTAATCTTCCTTTGTGTTGCTTCAATGCCTTTACTTTGATTTATTGCTTTATGAGTTAACTCTTATGCAAGACTTATTAATACTTGTCTTGAAGTACTATTCATGAAAAGTCTTTGCTATATGATTCACTTGTTTTCTCATGTCATTACCATTGTTTTGATCGCTGCATCCACTACATATGTTTACAAATAGTATGATCAAGGTTATGATGGCATATCACTTCGAAATTATCTTTGTTATCGTTTTACCTCGCTCGGGACGAGCGTAACTAAGCTTGGGGATGCTTGATACGTCTCCGACGTATCGATAATTTCTTATGTTCTATGCCATATTATCGATGATACCTACATGTTTTATGCACACTTTATGTCATATTCGTGCATTTTCTGGAACTAACCTATTAACAAGATGCCGAAGTGCCAGCTCTCGTTTTCTCGCTGTTTTTGGTTTCGGAAATCCTAGTAACGAAATATTCTCGGAATTGGACGAAACGAAGACCCAGGGGCCTATTTTTCCACGGAGCTTCCGGAAGACCGAAGAACATACGAAGTGGGGCCACGAGGTGGCCGACACCACAGGCGGCGCGGCCAAGGGGGCCCGCGCCGCCCTGTGGTGTGGGCCCCTCGTCCGGCCCCCGACTCGCCCTTCCGCCTACTTAAAGCCTCCGTCGCGAAACCCCCGAGGCGAAAAACCACGATACGGAAAACCTTACCGAGACGCCGCCGCCGCCGATCCCATCTCGGGGGATTCCGGAGATCTCCTCCGGCACCCCGCCGGAGAGGGGATTCATCTCCCGGAGGACTCTACACCGCCATGGTCGCCTCCGGAGTGATGAGTGAGTAGTTCACCCCCGGACTATGGGTCCATAGCAGTAGCTAGATGGTTGTCTTCTCCTCATTGTGCTTCATTGTTGGATCTTGTGAGCTGCCTAACATGATCAAGATCATCTATCCGTAATTCTATATGTTGTGTTTGTCGGGATCCGATGGATAGAGAATACCATGTCATGTTAATTATCAAGTTATTATACATGTGTTGTTTATGATCTTGCATGCTCTCCGTTTCTAGTAGAGGCTCTGGCCAAGTTTTTACTTTTAACTCCAAGAGGGAGTACTTATGCTCGATAGTGGGTTCATGCCTGCATTGACACCTGGGACAAGTGACGTAAAGTTCTAAGGTTGTGTTGTGCTCGTTGCCACTAGGGATAAAACATTGGCGCTATGTCCGAGGATGTAGTTGTTGATTACATTACGCACCATACTTAATGCAATTGTCTCGTTGCTTTGCAACTTAATACCGGAGGGGGTTCGGATGATAACCTCGAAGGTGGACTTTTTAGGCATAGATGCAGTTGGATGGCGGTCTATGTACTTTGTCGTAATGCCCAATTAAATCTCACTATACTTATCATGTCATGTATGTGCATTGTTATGCCCTCTCTATTTGTCAATTGCCCGACCGTAATTTGTTCACCCAACATGCTTTTATCTTATGGGAGAGACACCTCTAGTGAACTCGTGGACCCCGGTCCATTCTTTAATACCGAAATACAAATCTGCCGCAATACTTGTTTTACTCGTTTTCTCTCGCAAACAATCATCTTCCACACAATACGGTTAATCCTTTGTTACAGCAAGCCGGTGAGATTGACAACCTCACTGTTTCGTTGGGGCAAAGTACTTTGGTTGTGTTGTGCAGGTTCCACGTTGGCGCCGGAATCTCCGGTGTTGCGCCGCACTACATCCCGCCGCCATCAACCTTCAACGTGCTTCTTGACTCCTACCGGTTCGATTAAACCTTGGTTTCTAACCGAGGGAAACTTGCCGCTGTGCGCATCACACCTTCCTCTTGGGGTTCCCAACGGACGTGTCAACTACACGCATCAAGCAAATTTCTGGCGCCGTTGCCGGGGAGATCAAGACACGCTGCAAGGGGAGTCTCCACTTCTCAATCTCTTTACTTTGTTTTTGTCTTGCTCTATTTTATTTACTACTTTGTTTGCTGCACTTATATCAAAACACAAAAAAATTAGTTGCTAGCTTTACTTTATTTACTGTCTTGCACTCTATATCAAAAACACAAAAAAATTAGTTACTTGCATTTACTTTACTTGATTCATCATGTTTCCTTTTGATTTTACCGCAAAGAACATACCGGTAGGACAAGGGTCTATAATTGGGAGGAACAATATAGAAGAATTTTTCACCCATGTTAGTACCGTTGAAGATTTCGAAGATAGACACTTGGTAGAACTTGCTCCCACTTATGAAATTGCTGCTGCTGCTTTAGTTCGCCTGTTGGAAACTAAATTTGTTAATCTAAATCCTATAATCCAACACATGTTTCTCACACTTGGCGATATGGAAGAGGGGGAAAAGAAAGATTTTGTTTTAGAAACCCTTCTTAGAGAATTTGGTGGTCTAGCAAGAGAGGCTAGAAAGGTCTTCGCTAAATTTAATATGCTTGGTTCTCATACTAATTTTGTTAGTCTCCTCGAAAATATGGACATGGATAGAATAAGATACACTAATAATATTGATGATGGTGGGGAGATCAAAGCACCAATACCATGTAAACTCCTAGCTATGAATGATGCACTAGAAAATAACTATGCTTGGCTTGTTCCCGAAAATTTGTTTGATGAGAGTAGCAAGCCCAAGACTAATGAAAAGGGAGACGCTGAAACTTATGTATCCAATATACTATGCATGGTTGAGAAAACTCCAAACCCCGCCGTAGGTGCACCACCCTTCGATAATACTTGAGTTACACTTTCGCGCCTAGCTGAAAGGCGTTAAAGAAAAGCGCTTATGGGAGACAACCCATGTTTTTACTCCAGTATTTTTGTTTTATATTTGTGTCTTGGAAGTTGTTTACTACTGTAGCAACCTCTCCTTATCTTAGTTTTGAGTTTTGTTGTGCCAAGTAAAGTCTTTGATAGAAAAGTAAGTACTAGATTTGGATCACTCGCGCAGTTCCAGCATTTCTTTGCTGTCACGAATCTGGGTCTATCTCCCTGTAGGTAGCTCAGAAAATTACGCCAATTTACGAGCATGATCCTCAGATATGTACGCAACTTTCATTCAATTTGAGCATTTTCGTTTGAGCAAGTCTGGTGGCCTAATAAAATCCATCTTTACGGACTCGTTCTGTTTTGACAGATTCTGTCTTTTATTTCGCATTGCCTCTTTTGCTATGTTGGATGAATTTCTTTGATCCATTAATGTCCAAGTAGCTTTATGCAATGTCCAGAAGTGTTAAGAATGATTGTGTCACCTCTGAACATGTGAATTTTTATTATGCACTAACCCTCTAATGAGTTGTTTCGAGTTTGGTGTGGAGGAAGTTTTCAAGGATCAAGAGAGGAGTATGATGCAATATGATCAAGGAGAGTGAAAGCTCTAAGCTTGGGGATGCCCCGGTGGTTCACCCCTGCATATATTAAGAAGACTCAAGCGTCTAAGCTTGGGGATGCCCAAGGCATCCCCTTCTTCATCGACAACATTATCAGGTTCCTCCCCCGAAACTATATTTTTATTCCGTCACATCTTATGTACTTTGCTTGGAGCGTCGGTTTGTTTTTGTTTTTTGTTTTGTTTGAATAAAATGGATCCTAGCATTCACTTTATGGGAGAGAGACACGCTCCGCTGTTGCATATGGACAAATATGTCCTTAGGCTCTACTCATAGTATTCATGGCGAAGTTTCATCTTCGTTAAATTGTTATATGGTTGGAATTGGAAAATGATACATGTAGTAACTCTAAAATGTCTTGGATAATTTGATACTTGGCAATTGTTGTGCTCATGTTTAAGCTCTTGCATCATATACTTTGCACCCATTAATGAAGAAATACTTAGAGCTTGCTAATTTGGTTTGCATATTTGGTTTCTCTAGAGTCTAGATAACATCTAGTATTGAGTTTTGAACAACAAGGAAGACGGTATGGAGTTTTATAATGTTTACCATATGTCTTTTATGTGAGTTTTGCTGTACCGTTCATCCTTGTGTTTGTTTCAAATAACCTTGCTAGACTAAACCTTGTATCGAGAGGGAATACTTCTCATGCATCCCAAATACTTGAGCCAACCACTATGCCATTTGTGTCCACCATACCTACCTACTACATGGTATTTATCCGCCATTCCAAAGTAAATTGCTTGAGTGCTACCTTTAAAATTCCATCATTCACCTTTGCAATATATAGCTCATGGGACAAATAGCTTAAAAACTATTGTAGTATTGAATATGTACTTATGCACTTTATCTCTTATTAAGTTGCTTGTTGAGCGATAACCATGTTTCGGGGACGCCATCAACTATTCTTTGTTGGATATCATGTGAGTTGCTATGCATGTCCGTCTTGTCTGAAGCAAGAGAGATCTACCACCTTCATGGTTGGAGCATGCATATTGTTAGAGAAGAACTTTGGGCCGCTAACTAAAGCCATGATTCATGGTGGAAGTTTCAGCTTTGGACATATATCCTCAATCTCATATGAGAATAATAATTGTTGCCACATGCTTATGCATTAAAGAGGAGTCCATTATCCGTTGTCCATGTTGTCCCGGTATGGATGTCTAAGTTGAGAATAATCAAAAGCGAGAAATCCAAAATGCGAGCTTTCTCCTTAGACCTTTGTACAGTGCGGCATGGAGGTACCCCATTGTGACACTTGGTCAAAACATGTGCATTGCAAAGATCCGGTAGTCCAAGTTAATTAGGACAAGGTGCGGGCACTATTAGTATACTATGCATGAGACTTGCAACTTGTAAGATATAACTTTCATAACTCATATGCTTTATTACTACCGTTGACAAAATTGTTTCATGTTTTCAAAATAAAAGCTCTAGCACAAATATAGCAATCGATGCTTTCCTCTTTGAAGGACCATTCTCTTTACTTTTATGTTGAGTCAGCTCACCTATTTCTCTCCACCTCAAGAAGCAAACACTTGTGTGAACCGTGCATTGATTCCTACATACTTGCATATTGTACTTGTTATATTACTCTATGTTGACAATTATCCATGAGATATACATGTTACAAGTTGAAAGCAACCGCTGAAACTTAATCTTCCTTTGTGTTGCTTCAATGCCTTTACTTTGATTTATTGCTTTATGAGTTAACTCTTATGCAAGACTTATTAATACTTGTCTTGAAGTACTATTCATGAAAAGTCTTTGCTATATGATTCACTTGTTTACTCATGTCATTACCATTGTTTTGATCGCTGCATCCACTACATATGTTTACAAATAGTATGATCAAGGTTATGATGGCATATCACTTCGAAATTATCTTTGTTATCGTTTTACCTCGCTCTGGACGAGCGTAACTAAGCTTGGGGATGCTTGATACGTCTCCGACGTATCGATAATTTCTTATGTTCTATGCCATATTATTGATGATACCTACATGTTTTATGCACACTTTATGTCATATTCGTGCATTTTCCGGAACTAACCTATTAACAAGATGCCGAAGTGCCAGCTCTCGTTTTCTCGCTGTTTTTGGTTTCAGTAAATCCTAGTAACGAAATATTCTCGGAATTGGACGAAACGAAGACCCAGGGGCCTATTTTTCCACGGAGCTTCCGAAGACCGAAGAACATACGAAGTGGGGCCACGAGGTGGCCGAGACCACAAGGCGGCGCGGCCAGGGGGGCCCGCGCCGCCCGTGGTGTGGGCCCCTCGTCCGGCCCCCGACTCGCTCTTCCGCCTACTTAAAGCCTCCGTCGCGAAACCCCCGAGGCGAAAAACCACGATACGGAAAACCTTCCGCAGACGCCGCCGCCGCCGATCCCATCTCGGGGATTCTCGGAGATCTCCTCCCGCACCCCGCCGGGAGAGGGGATTCATCTCCCGGAGGACTCTACACCGCCATGGTCGCCTCCGGAGTGATGAGTGAGTAGTTCACCCCCGGACTATGGGTCCATAGCAGTAGCTAGATGGTTGTCTTCTCCTCATTGTGCTTCATTGTTGGATCTTGTGAGCTGCCTAACATGATCAAGATCATCTATCTCGTAATTCTATATGTTGTGTTTGCTCGGGATCCGATGGATAGAGAATACCATGTCATGTTAATTATCAAGTTATTACATATGTGTTGTTTATGATCTTGCATGCTCTCCGTTACTAGTAGAGGCTCGGCCAAGTTTTTACTTTTAACTCCAAGAGGGAGTACTTATGCTCGATAGTGGGTTCATGCCCGCATTGACACCGGGACAAAGTGATGTAAAGTTCTAAGGTTGTGTTGTGCCGTTGCCACTAGGGATAAAACATTGGCGCTATGTCCGAGGATGTAGTTGTTGATTACATTACGCACCATACTTAATGCAATTGTCTCGTTGCTTTGCAACTTAATACCGGAGGGGGTTCGGATGATAACCTCGAAGGTGGACTTTTTAGGCATAGATGCAGCTTGGATGGCGGTCTATGTACTTTGTCGTAATGCCCAATTAAATCTCACTATACTTATCATGTCATGTATGTGCATTGTTATGCCCTCTCTATTTGTCAATTGCCCGACCGTAATTTGTTCACCCAACATGCTTTTATCTTATGGGAGAGACACCTCTAGTGAACTCGTGGACCCCGGTCCATTCTTTAATACCGAAATACAAATCTGCCGCAATACTTGTTTTACTCGTTTTCTCTCGCAAACAATCATCTTCCACACAATACGGTTAATCCTTTGTTACAGCAAGCCGGTGAGATTGACAACCTCACTCGTTTCGTTGGGGCAAAGTACTTTGGTTGTGTTGTGCAGGTTCCACGTTGGCGCCGAATCTCTCGGTGTTGCGCCGCACTACATCCCGCCGCCATCAACCTTCAACGTGCTTCTTGACTCCTACTGGTTCGATTAAACCTTGGTTTCTTACTGAGGGAAACTTGCCGCTGTGCGCATCACACCTTCCTCTTGGGGTTCCCAACGGACGTGTCAACTACACGCATCAACTAGCACCAACAACAATGATTTTATTTGCACACCTATTGCTCCACCTGCTCCCGAAGCAGCCTTCTATGAAATTAAACCTGCCTTATTAAATCTTGTTATGAAAGAGCAATTTTCTGGTGTTAGTACTGAAGATGCCGCTTCTCACCTTAATAATTTTGTTGAACTTTGTGGGATGCAAAAATATAAGGATGTAGATGGTGACATTATTAAACTGAAATTGTTTCCTTTCTCTTTGAGAGATAGAGCTAAAGATTGGTTGCTATCTTAGCCTAGAAATAGTATTGATTCTTGGATTAAATGCAAAGATGCTTTTATTGGAAAATATTATCCTCCTGCTAAGATTATATCTTTGAGAAGTGACATAATGAAATTTAGACAATTTGATAATGAACATGTTGCTCAATCTTGGGAAAGAATGAAATCTTTGGTAAAGAATTGTCCCACTCATGGACTGACTACTTGGATGATCATCCAAACTTTTTATGCAGGTCTGAATTTTTCTTCAAGAAATCTCCTGGATTCAGCAGCTGGAGGTACCTTTATGTCCATTACTTTGGGGGCTGCAACTAAATTACTTGATGATATGATGATAAATTATTCTGAATGGCACACCGAGAGAGCTTCACATGGTAAGAAGGTAAATTCTATCAAAGAATCCACCTCCTTGTGTGATAAGATTGATACTATTATGTCTATGCTTGTTAATGGCAAAGCTCATGCTGATCCAAATAATATTCCGTTAGCTTCTTTGGTTGCTCAAGAAGAGCATGTTGATGTGAATTTCATTAAAAACAACAATTTCAACAACAATGCTTATAGGAATAATTTTGGTAGCAACAATTATATGCCATATCCTCTAATAGTCGCAATGGTTATTATGGTAGATTTATGCCTAGTGAGGAAAAAAATAGAAGTTGAAAAGGCCACTAAGAAATTTATGCAAATGCAATATGAGCAAAATAAAGTGTTCACCAAAACCATGGAAGAACAATCTGGTATGTTGAAGAATATTAGTCATCAACTTGAGAATTTAAATAGGGAAATTTCTGGTTTGCAAGTCAAAATTTCAAATGCTGGAAATAGTATTTCCTCTTTGTCAGAAGCACAAACTTCTTTGATTAATAAAATGGATGCTAAACCTATAACTATTGATGAATATCCCTTTGCTACTGCAAATGCCATTCAAGTTAGAATTGATGAAAATGTTAGGATGTTGGCGGAATTGCATGCTAGGTGGGAAAGAGAAGATGAAATTGCTAGAAATAATAATTTGACTAAAGTTGGTAACATCACCACCACCAGTAGTAATTAAGTTTCAAATGCTATCCACTCTCCTACTATTAATGGTAAAATAAATGATGTAGGAAAAGTCTCCGCTCCTACTACAAAATTGTCTAGAACCACTGAAACTGCTCCTGATAAGTGTGCTGAAATTTTTTGAGTGTGGGAGACAAGAGTAATTTTACCTTTGATAGAAACGACTTTGATTTTGATGATTTCAATATCTCTGAAGTAATTAAGTTCTTACAAAAGCTTTCTAAAAGTCTTAATGCTAGTGCTATAAATATGGCTTTTACAAAGCAATTTACAAATGTTCTTATGCAAATTAGAGAGGAGAAATTAAAACGTGAAGCCTCTATTCCTAAAAACTTAGAAGATGGTTGGGATCTCATCATTAAGATGAAAATAAATGGTTTTTATTGCAATGCTTTATGTGATCTTGGTGCAAGTATTTCTGTTATGCCTAGAAAAATCTATGATATGCTTGAATTGCCACCGTTGGAACAATGTTATTTGGATGTTCATCTTGTTGATATTGCTACAAAGAAACCTTTAGGGAGAGTTGATAATGTTATTATTATGGTTGACAATAACCTTGTTCCCGTTGATTTTGTTGTCTTGGATATTGATTGCAATGCTTCTTGTCCAATTATATTGGGAAGACCGTTTCTTAGAACCGTCGGTGCTGCTATTGATATGAGAGATGGGATTATTAAATATTAATTTCCACTCAAGAAAGGTATGGAACACTTCCCTCGGAAAATAAAGAAGTCACATTATGACACTATTATTAGAACAAATTATGATGTTCATGCTTCTTCACTTGATAATACTTGATGCTCGCACTTTTTCTGCGCCTAGCTGAAAGGCGTTAAAGAAAAGCACTCTTTGAAGATAAGCCATGTTTATTTTCTGTAATTTTTCTTTTTGTTGATCTTGGAAGTTATTAACTCTGTAATAACCTCTCCTTATCATTTTTTATTTCGTTTTTGTGCCAAGAATAGCCTCTAATAGGAAGAAAGTGGGATTTGGGGAAGTTGATGTCCTGAAAACAGATTATGTGTTGTTACTATAAAAATTTGTAAAACTAGCCAGAGCGGAATTTTGAGATGTAATTTCTTATGCATATGCCCCAGGTTATTATCTAACTTTCGTTAGTTGACCACTTTTCGAGATGAGCACCAAAGGATTTTCGAAAAAATCGATCTTACCTGTTGTTCTGTGTTGACAGATTTCTGCACTATTTGCATTTGCCTCTTAAATCTTTTTCTTTTTGAGTTCTTTTGATCAAAGAAATTTTTGAAAGGTTGCTAAAGTAGATAATGCTTTAATACATGTTTGATATATGTTAGTACTGAACCCAAGTGGATTTGTTTATTTTTATTGTACTAATGCTACTAATGAAGAATTGTTTGAAATTTTGTATGAAGGAAATTTTCAAGTGTAGGAAGAGAAGAATGATGTGATGAGATGAAGAATGGACAAAAGCTCAAGCTTGGGGATGCCCTGCACCCCAAGAAATATCCAAGAGGTACAAGCGTCAAAGCTTGGGGATGCCCAAAGCATCCCCTCTTCATCAACAAAACAACAGGTCATCTTTCCATGTGCTATATTTTTATTGCTTCATACGCTATGTATTGTTTTTGGAGCATCTTTATTTTTATTTTTAGTTTAGTTTTTTTGCTGTATCATATGTTGGATCCCGGCACATTTGTTTTGGAGAAAGACCCGCTCCGTTTTTATTGATAGAACGCTCTAGTTTTCGTTGTTATTGTTCTGCGAATGTTCTAGTTTTCTAGTACTGCGTGTAGCTCTTGTTCTTTCACTTGAATTGTTTTCAGACCTTGTTAGTAATATTTATTTATGTATGATTAGATCTATGGTCCATATTGTATTTCATCTCTGAGAGCTATTTCAAATAATTTGATTGGTGTTGGATACGAGTAAAATGTTTCATGCCTATAGTGATGCAAAAGGAAACTTGTCTAGACCGTGGCATAGACTTTGGCATGTCATGTTGGATGTTATTCTTGCCATATGCTTAGTATTTATTGTTGTAGCATGACTTGTTTCAAATGTCTGAGAGTGCATAATGTGTCATTGAAAGAATCATGTGTTGTTTCCATCATAAAAGCATAATATTGTGGTATTCTCCTTTGATGCTTTATTGGGTTGACTTGGTGCATGCTTATAACATGTTATGACTATAACCAGTCAACTAAAGCCTCTATGATCATTTAGTTTTTAACTTGTAATATCACTTTATGCTTTGAATGATAATCTTTTGTCGGTATGCATGATTATGGCCATTACTGCTCTTAGTTGGTCGCTCCCAGTCTTTTGCTAGCTTTCGCATGTACTGAGTATGAACCTTACTCGTGCATCCAACCACCATGAAACAAAGTTTGCCAGTCGTGTCCACCATATCTACCTAGTAGCATTATTGTTGTTCCAAGTAATTCATCATGTTTTTATTTATCTTCCAAATTAAATTTTAGCATGAGAAAATTAGTCAGTAAAGCTCTCACGAACTTGATGGCATATTTAATTTCTTGCACTTAATAAATTTGATCATGGTTCCTATCTTATGAAGTTTATATGTTTACAAATTGTAAGTTGGGAGTTAGTAGAACCATGCTTTCATAGGGAACACTTTTGACATTGCACTTATATTTAGTTGATGTCATGTTCTTTTGTTTATGGATGCCTAGCGGTGCGAAATAAAATGGAAATTTGTAACTCCATGGAGTTTGTATATGAGTTAGAGAAACGCCTGGGCCACTAATCTAAGCCATGCATCATTCATGGTGAAAATTTACAGCTAAACCATAGTGAGCATTCTATGAAGCATTTGCAATAAAAAGCTATACTCATAGTAAATAAAAAATTGCTGAGATGCTCATTTTCTGTTTGTCTTATCATTTTGGCATGGGATTGCTCCTACAAGAGTACCTCCATATCATCGGGCAAGAGGTACCCCGTTGGCAATTCTCAATGATACATGTATACTTACAATGACAAGAACTTATTTGGGAACTAAGTTGAGTAGCATGAGGTTTAGGTACTCACATTCAAGGGGCATGAGATTTTCAACTTGTGATTTGCAAGCATATGGCTCATTTTTTACTCACATTAACTTTAACCATTCAAGATGCTTATGATAGGGGAAATGAGAGCTCAAAGCTAATAAGTACCATACTTTTTTGGAAGGTTTATAAAACTTGTTTATCTTGCTTACTCTGCAAAGAGTCCCCCTCTTTTACTTTTATGTTGAGTCTTCATCTTCTTCTTTATGCACCAGTTAAGAGAGCATAGTTCTCATTCTTAGTGCAATGTGTATAGTACCAAAATTATTATTGATTAATTCATGATTGTGCTATTTCTTGTTCTTAAATTACTTGTATCTAGTCACCCTTTGAACTTTAAAGGTCTCCTTGCATTTATGTTTTGCTACTTCATAAAGGACGTGTTGAGCACCACTTTGTTATGTTTACTCTATGCTCATAAACAAACAGTTGCTTTCAATGCACTATTATTCATGATCTTTTGTTTGAGTTACTCTTCATGTTATAAGATATTTGTTAAGTTCTATTGAATTATATCTATCATGCCTATGTTTAGAGTACTTTGATCCCAGCTGTAAGGGTATATTGCCCCTATGTGTGGTTTGGGTTATTAATGACAACCCCTATGGACTAATATTTTTATTGAGTTTATATGAAGGAATATTCCATAGGTACTACTTGTATTCCATGTTTTGGATTCAAGTATGGATGCGATGAAGATAAAGATATACCTTGTGTATTGGCATCAAGATCATCGATTTGAATATATATATGTGATATGATCAAGAAGAGAAATGAAGATGGAGTTCTTATGTTGAACTCAATATTAGCCATGCTCTAGCTTATGTAATAAGCAATGAATGATCAAAGATCTTGAGTGCTTGATTCCAAGTGAAGAATTCAAGTTATGGCTCTAAGTCGGTGTCATGATAGTCTCATGAGTTGAGCTATGGTTGACTAAGATTTAGAGCATGCAAACAAATGAAGAATTCTATATACACCTCGAGATAGTATGATAGAGCATGATAAGATACAAGGTTGACCAATACAAAGAGTGAAGAATAGATTCAATTTTGGTCAACACATGAAGCATGAATAATGTGCCACGTGAAGTCATGTGGTATGGTAAGCTTTGTAAATTATGCTTCATGAACTAACCCATCATATATGTGCCCTTGTGTTGTCTATGTGGGTGAGGTATCTTTCCATGGGCATGCATCAAAAGTGAGATCTCATATAGTCCATGAGAGGATGAAATCAAGTGGTGATCGTCATCAAGGTTGAGTTTTCCACAAGTTGAGCATCTCAAGAGGATCATATGCTTTAAGATTGCCATCCATTTGGTGATAATGGACATGTGAGGCATCAATGGAGCTTTCCCATCATGGTGTATGGGGGAGCATTTGTAAGTCTTCACGAAGCAACAATGATCAAGTGAGGCATTCCGGCTTGAGTGGAGCTTGAAGAGGTATCATCAAGATCAAGCGGGGTGCGCAAGGCAAAGGTATGGCCTTGCTAGTTTTTCCTTTTACCGGTCTCAAGGTGGTTGTTGGGAGACCGGGTTATAGGATAGATAGCCGCACTATCAAGAGGGGCTTTCGGTTGGGTAACTTGATCACATCGTCTTAGGGAGCTCAACCATTTGCATACTTTGCATGTCCCTATTACTTCTTGGTCTTTCTCTGTGTGAGGTTCTTGAGCTTGTTGCTAGCTTTACAACAAGCCCAAGTTCATCGAAAACGGAATCCGCATGCATCTTCTATTGCGTTTTTGAGTTTGGACGTCTTCACCGTTTCTTGACGATGGGAGACACCCTCTCTAGAATCATCTAAAAATATTGTGTGAGGAGTCTCCATATTTGTTGGGGTTCTATTTTTCATTATCTTTCCAACAAAATTGGTTTCATGTCAATCGGAGTTCGGGAGCATTTTCTATTTTAAAGAAAAAAGAAAAAGGTTTTGGCCTGAAGCAGTCCGGCCCACCGCCTGGCACCGCCGGACCTGCCACCGCCCCGTCCGGTGCACAGCGGCCCTGGCGCCGGTGCCAACCGGGCACAATCCAGTAACGTTTTCATCCTCGCCCGGATCTGGCCCGGCGCACGGTCCGGTTTGGTCCGGACGGTCCGGCCCCTGGCCCGACCGAACCGGCCTCTGGGCCGGACCGGCCGGCCCAGCGCCCGGTCGACCGGACCCTCCGCCGGTTGGGCTCTTTTGGACACCATCAGCCTGCTGCACCCCGTCCAGCCTGTCGGCCGGCGCTGCCGGCCTGTGCGCCGACCTGTCCGGCGCCCAGCCCGGTGGACCGGCTGGCTGGCCGGCTAGGTCGTTTTTCTGCCCATTTTATTCCCCAACGACTCTATTTTTCCTTAAGCTATAAATAGGCCTTCTTCCACGTTGGGCTGGGTAAGTTCTTCCACTCTCTCATGCATTGTTGACTTTGAAGAACTTGCCCTATCTCTTGATTCCCCCATGATTCTTGCTCATTCTTGAGGGATCTAAGAGAGGAGATCTAGATCTACAATTCCTACCAATCCATTTCTCCTCTAAGTGAGGGGAATCCTTTGGATCTAGATCTTGGAGTCATTTATTGATTTCCTCTTTGTTCTTCCTCTCTAATCTCATCCTAGCATTTGTTGCTTTGGTGGGATTTGAGTGTGAAGGATTTGAACACCTCTAGTGTTCTTGCTTTGCATCATTGCATAGTGTTGAGCTCTCCACCACGATTAGTTCGAGTGAGAGACCATGAGCTTGTTACTCTTGGAGGGAGACCTCCTAGTTGGCTTTGCGTTTGGTGCTCCGATGATCTCTTCAAGGAAGATTGTGAAGAGGCACGGGCTTTTCCTTCGTGGAGCTTGTGAAGTGGTTTTGGAGCTTGCAATCTCCGGAGTGGAGGAAAAGCTAACCATAAGGAAAGGGCCATTATCGTTCGTGGGTTTGGCTCGGAGAATAGGGTGAGCCTTCGTGGCGTTGGGGAATCCTTCGTGGGACCTCCACCCCTCCAAATGTGACGTACCTTCTTGCAAAGGAAGGGAACACGGGAATACATCCTCGTCTCCGCGTGCCTCGGTTATTTCTATACCCGAGCTTACTTTCCTTGTGATAGCCATCGTGCTTGAAGTACATATATCTTGCTATCACTTGTGCTACATATATCTTGTGCCTATCTTGCTTAGCTCTAGTTGTTGTTGTTGCACTTAGGTGAGCCTAGCATATTTAGGATTTGTGCTTGTAAAATAAATGTTAGTTTAATTCCGCATTCTTACAAGCCAAATATGTAAGAGTTTTTAAAACGCCTATTCATCCCCCCCTCTAGGCGACATCTCGTCCTTTCACCAGCTCACAATGCTTTACATGCTTGATCAAGATTGTGTTGGCTTCATGTCACCTCAAAAATTATTTTGTTATCACTTACCTACTCAAGGACGAGCATGAGTTAAGCTTGGGGATGTGATATGGGCATTACCCTTCAGGTAACCAGCATTATGCTACCTCCTACGACCCAACCAGGGGCCCATAAACATTGCCCAACAACCAAGGTGGGCCAATACGTCGGTTCGAGAAAAGGAGATTCACCCGAAGAAGGATTCTTGAGGGACAAGGCAAGAAGACGTTAAAGAAGGAAATATTACAATTAGAACTCTTTGTAACCTAGTCGTACCCGGACAGAACTCTCGAGACCTGGCCTGCAATATAAGGTCGGGAGAGGGTCTGCCGAAAAAACACAACTACAACAGATAGATTCACCGCAAGTCCAGAGCTAGGTCCTTAGAATCTTAGCCTCTCGACGAGATCATAACCATAGCCTTCGGCTACCCCATTGTAACCCGATATATTCGATAATCAAGATCAGACAAGCAGGAAGTAAGGGTTTTACCTCATCAAGGGCCCGAACCTGGGTAAATCTCTCTCCCTGTCTGTTTTGTATCCGATGTCACGTGTTAGCCTGCAGGACAACCCCAAGCCCCTAAAGGTGGGCATTGTCGGGGAGCACCCTCGTCAGGATGCTTGATACGTCTCAAATGTATCTATAATTTTTGATGCTCCATGCTTGTTTTACACCAATTCATATATGTTTTGCTCATACTTTGTTGCACTTTTACATGATTTCCGGCACTAACCTATTAACAAGATGCCACAGTGCCAGTTCCCTGTTTTCTGTTGTTTTTGTATTTCAGAAAAGTTGTACAGGAAATATTCTCGGAATTGGACGAAACAAAAGCCCAAGTCATTATTTTACAGAAATCGAAGACGAAGTCCAGAGGGGGGGGTCGAAGAGGCGCCACAGGGCGGCCAGAGCACCCCATGGCGCCGCCTAGGTGTGGCCCGCGCCTAGGGGTGGTGTGGGCCCCCCATGCACCCCACCGACCTAAATTCTCCGCCTATTTATACATCTTCTTGGGAAATCCCTGGATACCCGAGCCTCTTCCGTCGTGGCCGCCATCGCGGAAGCCATCTCGGGGGTTCTGAAGCTCTTTCGGCACCCTGCTGGAGGGGGAAATCATCGCCGGAGGCATCTACATCGCCATGCCCACCTCCGAAGTGATGCGTGAGTAGTTCATCCCTGGACTATGGGTCCACAGAAGTACCTAGATGGTTGTCTTCTCCAATTTGTGCCTCATGTATAGATCTTGTGAGCTTCCTTACATGATCAAGATCATCTTTATGTAATCCTACATGTTGTGTTTGTTGGGATCCGATGAATATTGTATACTATGTTGAGGTCGATTATATATTCATGTCATATGTTATTTGTGATCTTGCATGCTCTCCGTTGCTAGTAGATACCCTGGCCAAGTAGATGCTTCGACTCCAAGAGGGGGTATTTATGCTCGATAGTAGGTTCATGCCTCTAGTTTTCTGGAAGAGTGACAATAACTTCTAAAATTGTAGATGTGTTGTTGCTACTAGGGAGAAAACAACAATGTTTTATCCAAGGGCAATTCTATTGTTTACTTTACACACATTAGTTAATACGATAATCTGTTGCTTGCAACTTAATAATGAAAGGGGTTTGGACGATAACTGGAAGGTGGATTATTAGTCATAGATGCAGTTGGATTACGATCTATGTATTATGTTGTAATGCCCAATAAAATCTCATAGTAATCAGGTTGTAATGTATGGCCGATATTCTGTCAATTGCCCAACTATAATTTATTCACCCAACATGCTATTTATCTTTATGGAGAGACACCTCTAGTGAACTGTGGACTCCGGTCCTTTCTTTTACACTGATACAATCATCATGTTTTGTTTACTTACTGCAAAGCTCTATTCTCTTTACTTTCTGCAAACATCTCTTTTCACTCGATACTCTAATCCTTTGTGTTCAGCAAACCGGTGAGATTGACAACCTCACTGTAAGTTGGGGCAAAGTACTTTGGTTGTGTTGTGTGTAGGTTCCACGTTGTTGCTGACGCAGGTAGTGCGTCCTGCCACTAGGCAGCTAGCAACACCTTCAGAAGTCACCCCTTTCTCCTACTGGTCGATTAAACCTTGGTTTCTTACTGAGTGAAAACTTGCTGATGTGCTTATCACACCTTCCTCTTGGGGTTTCCCAACCGCTTCAACAACAACCGTCACCAAGTTTGTCTGGCGCCATCACCGGAGCACCATCAAGATTTTCTGGCGCCGTTGCCGGGGAACTGAAGAAAAGTTACACCACAGAGATTTCCAACTACCACGGGAATCTGCGCTCAGCAGGCACCCGTCGAATAAAGTCATTGAGCATGTTTTAGGTCAAAATCGCTTGTGCACCATCGCCATCCTTAGTTTGTGATTCGTGCCAACGTGCAAAAGTGCACCAATTTCCCTACTCTAGGTCGTCTCAAGTCACTAGTTCCCCTCTCGAGCTTGTGCACTCTGATGTGTGGGGGCCAACTCATCGTTCTACAGGAGGTTTTAGGTATTATGTCAGTTTTGTCGATGATTTCAGTCGATACACTTGGATTTATCTTATTAAACGAAACTCAGATGTTGAGCAATCCTTTTATCATTTTCAGACTCAGGTTGAGCACTTAGTTCAGACTAAATTTCGTGTTGTTCAATCTGATGGCAGTGGCGAGTATCGTCGCCTGTCCCGTTTCTTTGATCGCATTGGCATTCAACATCGTTTAACCCACCCACACACATCCAAGCAAAATGGCCTTGCAGAACGGAAACATAGGCATATTGTGGAGACAGGCATTGCCTTGCTCGCCCACTCCTCTCTCCCGATTCGTTTCTAGGATGAGGCCTTTCTTACTGCGGTCTACTTGATCAACCGCATGCCTACCCAAAATCTCTAGAACTCTGGTCCTCTTGCATGCCTTCGTGGAGAACAACCTGACTACTCCTTCCTCCGTGCTTTCGGTTGTGCTCGATGGCCAAATTTGCGCTCCTATATCAATCAGCAACTCTCTTTTCGCTCTCGCCTTTGCGTCTTTCTTGGGTATAGTCAACAATATAAGGGTTATAAATGCTTGGGTCGATCCACTGGTCGCATTTTTTGTGTCTTGAGATGTAGTTTTTGACGAGAACTTCTTCCCTTACTCGTCCCCTACACCCCCGTCCTCTACACCATCTCACTCACCCACCACAGTTCCCTCCTTGTTTCCTCGTTCCGAGCCAGTAATCCAAGATGATCGTATGCGTAATTATGATCTCACATTGTTGACTAACACTCCTGCTACAAGCAGTTCCTCTGATGCAGGTCACTTTGGCAATGACATTGATGCTTCTGACAAGGGCTCTCCTCGCACGCCGTCCCCTGCTGCTACACCTCCTGCGATGCCCGCTCCGTCTCCACTGGTCGTCGTCCCTGTGCATGTGTTGTGTCATCCTATGCAGAGATGCACGCGCACCTCCACCGCCAAGCCTCTTGTTCCCATGGATGGGACGGTTCGGTACGACCCCAACCGTCGTGCCTTCGCGGCCGAGCCTGCCTCCTTTCGCCGCGCGCTCTCTGACGCCTGATGATGGCAGGCCATGGAAGACGAGCATGATGCTCTTCTCCGCAACAACACATGGACCTTGGTTCCTCCTCCTCCTCCTGGCCGCAACATTATTGGCTCCCGCTGGGTTTTCAAGATCAAGCACAAAGCTGACGGCTCCATCGACAAATACAAGGCTCGGTTGGTTGCTCAAGGGTTTACCCAACGCTATAGATTTTATTATCTTGACACATACAACCCTGTGGTCAAGCATGCCACTGCTCGGCTTGTTCTTTCTCTCGCCATGGCTCGCAACTAGTGTGTCCGACAGCTTGACATCAGCAATGCTTTCCTGCACGGGGTTTTGGAGGAGACTGCATATATACATGCGGCAACCACCCAATTTTGAGGATTCTGCTCATCCTGATTATGTCTGCAAACTGCACAAGTCCATCTACGGCCTCAAGAAATCGCCGCGAGCATGGTATTCTCGCCTTAGTGATCTGCTCCACCAGCTCGGTTTTGTTGCTGCCAAGACCGACATTTCTCTGTTTGTGTTTCATCAAGCTGGTGTCACCATTTACATGCTTGTCTACATCGATGACATTGTCGTCGTCAGTTCCTGTGCTAGCACCTTTGCCTCTCTTATTCATCGCCTCGGTGGAACTTTTCTTGTCAAAGATTTGGGCCCGCTTCACTACTTCCTTGGCATCGAAGTGGTGCGAGATTCAGGGGAATGACCCTGTCACAAGGCAAGTATGCCATGGATCTTCTCTGTCGCGCCAACATGGAGAAGGCCAAGGCTGTTTCGACTCCTATGTCGTTCAAGACAAGCTTGCTGCTGATCAAGGGACACATTTAACTGGTGATTCAGTTTTTGATTATCGGAGTACAGTCAGAGGACTACAGTACCTCACACTTACCAGGCCAGACATATCATCCGCTGTCAACAAAGTATGACAGTATCTTGCCAAGCCAACTACAGTACACTGGGAAGCAGTTAAACACATATTGCGTTATGTCAAGGGTACAACTGACATTGGTATGCGCATTCACAAGTCATCGTCGATGCTTCTAAGTGTGTTTACTGACGCTGATTGGGCTGGCAGTGCCGATGATCGCCGCTCGACTGGTGGTTTCGATATGTTCTTCGGGCCAACTTTGATATCTTGGAGTTCCCGCAAACAACCCACCGTCTCTCGATCATCTACGAAAGAGGAATATAAAGCACTAGCGAATGGTACAGCCGAGGCAATGTGGGAGCAGTCCCTGCTTCGAGAACTTCATGTTCCTCAAGATCGACCATCGGTGCTATGTCGCGACAACCTCGGCGCAACGTACATCACAACAAACCCGGTATTTCATGCTCGAACAAAGCATATCGAAGTTGACTTCCATTTCGTTCGAGAGAAGGTTGCACAAGGGTCCTTGACGTGCGGTTTGTTTCTTCTGTTGATCAAGTGGTCGGTGCTTTCACCAAGCCTTCGACGAATTACATGTTAGATCAATTGTATACCAATCTTAACTAAGTACAAGTACGACGATGAGATTGAGGGGGTATGTGAACTAACCTAGAATATAGCTAGTTAGGTTAGATTGTTCCATGTGTGTTAATCACGATGGCAGTAGATAATCATTGGCTGGCCTAGCCTAACACCCATTGTATATATCTTGTTATCTGTCTGGCATATAAATATACATGAGGGCCGGTGGTGTTTTACCACGGCAACACAAGTTTTTTCACTTCGGGTAAAGCCTATTATAGTAGAGCTTGTTCTAGGGTCGGTTTCCTTATTCCAACAATCAGTCTATTGGTTCATCGTGCAAGAAGGCGAAGAGTGCAGGGCGCGGGAGACATGGCCTGAAGTGCGGCAATAGAGGCCGGCATGATGCTGGGCAGGCCGGCACGGTCTTTGCATCAAGGACTCGTTCACTGAACGGCGAGGAAAGAAAAGTGGCATCTGCTGCAAAGTACTCTGCACCTGTGGAGTCTGACGATAGTGGTGATGGCGATTATCATTATTCCCCCGGTGAGTCCAATCATGGTCCGGCCATGGAGAATACGCGGCCACAAGGGAGGCGGCTGGGACTGACGTGGTTCTGCGCCAGAGAGGCAGGTCGGCGTTGTTCTCTCGTCAAGGACTCGTTCACGGAACGGCGGCCGGGGAAAGGGGAGCCCGTCTACAAAGTATATTACGGCGTATAGGTGACCAAACATTCTAATCATCGGCACTAAAATGGAAGAAAGAGCCAAGTGGTATCACAACTAGATATCATATGCCTCATACTTTGTTGGTCGAAACAAATATTAACATTCAGGGATGGGGTCAGTGAGGCCAGGTAGGATGCACAAGAGATTGATGTTTGTGCCATCACACCAGGCTCACTGGCCCCACCCTAGAGTGTACAAGTGACCAAACAATTTAATCATCGGCACTAAAATGGAAGAAAGGCCAATGCAATTAAGAAGTAGCTAGTATGAACTAAATGGAATGCCTCGTACTTTGTTGGTCGAAACAAATATTAACATTCAGGGATGGGGTCAGCGAGGCCAGGTAGGATGCACAAGAGATTGATATTTGTGCCATCGCACCAGGCTCACTGGCCCCACCCCAGAGTGTACAAGTGACCAAACAATTTAATCATCGGCACTAAAATGGAAGAAAGACCAAATCATTTATAAAGAGAACCATTTAGCATGGTGCAGATGCTCCATAGGGATTATTCATCACTTGGTATAGACCAAGTGATGCTGGCAAAGGAGAGGCCAAGCAAGAACCAGTAAATCCAGTAAGTGATAGATATGCCTAAACAAGCAAGAACACATAGCATATCCTAGCTAACTAGATGAGACAAGTCTTGGTAGCCAACTGAATCACCTAGCACCACCTAGCCTTCTAAAACCATCAGAAACAGTCCATTTTCTTCAAAGGATACCAAAGTGGCATTCATTTACATGATCCCCTACTGTGGATATCTCTACTTTCATCAAAGCCAACAAGAAATAGAAATTTATCATTACTCAGTTGAGTTCAAAACAAAGCTGATGTACCATAAGGGATTACTCATCACTTTGGTAGTAACCAAGTGATGCTGGCAAGAGAGAAGCCAAGCCTGAGCTAGTAAATCCACTAGAGATGGATATGCATAAGTAAGCAAGAACACGTAGCCTATCCAAGTTAACGAGATAAAACCAACCTTGACAGCCAACTTAATAACCTAGCATCACCTATTCTTTTAAACCATCAGAAACTTCCATTTTCTTCAAAGGATACCACAGTGGCATTCATTTACATGATTCCCTACTGTGAATATCTCTATTTTCACCAAAACGAACCAATTATCCAACTATGAGATGCAACCAGTGGCAGTAGCAAGAGCTAATGAGGTCACAGCACATCACAAGCAATCACACCAGTGAACCACTGCTGAGGTTACATCAACCATAAATTCATCCAAGCCAACAAGAAATAGAAATTTATCATTACTCAGTTGAGTTCAAAACAAAGCTAGGGTACCCAACACTAGTTGGCTTCCATCCAAGCTTCAATAACACATCAAAGGAATCATTACTGCATAAGCAGTTCATCCAATTATCTGACATCAATAAAGAAAACCTTTTCAAATAATTGAATTAGGCAACAACAATCATACCAGGATGCTATGGAAGCATCAGGCACATCACCAAAACCCTCCAGCATGCTTTTACAAGCATGAGCAGTCACCAATACATGGTGAGAAGCTACAGAGACATAGAAATAGCATAGGACATTAAGTAAAAGGCATGAGCAATGAGCCAGTAAGTAAATCACTAGCACATGATGATCATTTGACCATTTAGAGCATGCACACACAAGCAATAGCAACAGTAGTTCACCAGGAATGGTTAGAAGCTGCAAGAGCATGCATCTAGCTGCAGCAACAATGATAGCAAGCTAGGATAGGTAGATAGATTGCATCCAGTAGCACATCAACAGCAACATCAGCCAGTAGCACAGCAACAGCAACAGCAGCACAACCAGAGCAGCACACGAGCATTTCGTCGAGCACTTTGTGCTCGCGCGGGAGAGGAAGAGGGAGGGGAGGGGAGGGGAGAGAGTTCACCGACGACAGGGGTGGAGGAGGAGGTTGACGACGACGGCAGGGGTGGAGGAGGAGGAGGACGCGGCGGCTCCTCCACCTTGACGCGACGCCGGCCCCTCCTCCACCTTGATGCGGCGGCCCCTCCTCGCCGTAGCGGCAGCTTGTGCTGCAGGTGGCGGGGATGGGAGGAGTGTGGTGGCATGCGGCCCTCGCGGAGGAAGGCGGCGGCGACGGCGATGGCGACGGCGATGCTAGCGCTCACCATGGCGGCGCGCGGCGGTAGGGAGAGGGGAGAGGGGCACGGGCGCGCGCGCGGTAGGGAGAGGGGAGGCGGTACGGCATGATATAAGTTCCACTATTTCTGTGGCGCACCAGAACAAGTGCGCCATTAAACCAATTATTTCTGTGGCGCACCAGCCCCAATTCGCCACAGAAATACTTATTTCTGTGGCGCAACCCGTCCTATGCGCCACAGAAATAGTGGAACCTATGATTGGGGGTGGCAGGGTGTGGGCCCACCTTGTTTCTGTGGCGAATATATTATCACTGCGCCACAAAAATAAGCTATTTTTGTTGCGCACCGTGCCAGGTGCGCCACAAAACCACTTTCTGTGGCGCATATTTGCTAGTGCGCCACAAAAATAAGATCTCACCTATAAGGCTTTTCTACGGTGACCCAGCATACCACTGCATGTTGTAGTATACAAGTCGTTGATATGATCTTTGTGAAGGGACTTCTTCACAAATTGCCATATCCCTCAGAGTGGTACAACAGAAACATTGCAGGTCATAACACTCCATACTTTATTACAAACATCGTCTTAACAAGTTGGTATTCTCACAGGTCCTATGAGAACACCCTAAGATACTACTTAAGTACGATTACAACTTATGACCATATATAAAAGAGAGCTCAACAACTTATTTAGGTAAGTTCTACGTTGCTCGGCTCTATGATGCTAGGGTATGTCACTACTCCTCCACCTCTGTGTCATCTGGTCCGTAGACTATTCCATAGTCTACGCCTTCCACTCCGCCGGTAAGATCAGGTTCTTCGTAGACCAGCTCGTAACTTCCTTCTGGTGCTCCATCGTTGATGGTCTCCACTTCCGGATCACAGCCTAGCAAGGGTGTCGAAAGAAAGTGAGTACAGAGGTACTCAGCAAGTTCTAAAAGAGTACAAAGGTGTTTGATGCACTAGCTACAACCATTGATCAGGAAATCGCAGGTCAATGCATGTTTCATAATCATTTCTTCAAAAGGTTGCTTTTATTATGAAAACTATGCCCGTCGGCCTTCACGAAGTTGACTAGAACTTCATGGAGTTCCTTTCCCGCCGCGTTCGCAGCTTCCTTCCCGGAACAAGGAGTGACAGCCACAATTTGATACACTCTGCAGAGGTGCGTTACTTTTCCCACAAGATATTCCACCCCTTTTTGCCATCCGCAGGGACTTGCCCCCGTTCACACTTCCTTTGGTGTGAGGCCAGGTATGAAAATCCAAGCCCACACCGCCTTCTCCGCGACTGCAAACCCACCCTTTTGTCCAACCGTACACCCCCAGTAGACTTCTCCCGATAATACGGCTTTACTCACGGTGTACTCCGGACAATCCTTCATAGATCGTAGAGCCATCATCACTAATGGATGGGGATTTAAAAGGCTATCCCAACCTACGGCAAGGTGCCTCCAACACCCCGCCAGCTCTACCAATCCGTTGGCGTGCGTAAGGGAAAAGATACGGCTGGCTTCCCCGGAGCCATTATAGATCTCATGGTCAACGCGGTTTGTACGGCGCTAGAATCACTGGACGGCATTGTTAATTAATCCTAGGGTGATATAACCTATTGCAATGGAACCTCCACCATATCAACACATACCATGGTTCCATTGCCAGCCACATAGTCATATTCATAGTTGGAAAGTAACATTTCATTTGCGATGCAGGAGTGATAAGTATATAGCTTTGCATTAAAGTAATAGAAAATACTCAAGTTGGTATGAGCAAGGGTGAACTTGCCTGTGGACTCGCGAGATAGTGCAGTTCAATGCAGTTGATGGAACCTGGACCTCGGGTTCTGTAAGAAGCATCATTGTCCGGTAAAGACAATGTTATAAAATCCAAATAATGCAATCATGGATGTATTATTTTATGTTGAATCCTTTACCCCGCTGGTTATAGCAATTTAGGGTTGATTTACGATTTATGTCTTTGACAGTAACTTGCAATAGATTTAAAAGTGTAAATCATTTTAATTCTCATAAAGTACAATAATTCAAAGTAAAACTATTTGACTTGATGGTTTATTCTTCATTCCAAAAATAATTTGAAATAATAGAGTTATCTCTATATTTTCTGGAATAAATAGGGAATAGTGTCTTTCTTTGAGAAATACCCTTCTTAATAGAAATGACTTGGAATAGTAGAATTTCATTTTGAAATGTTTGAAAATAAGTATTTAAACTTATTTGAGATTTTTCCTTGAATTTTAAATACAAGGAAATTATAATTTGAAATTCCAAATCATTATTTTAAATTCTTAAAATTCATAATTTTGAATTTGTTTCATAAATTACATTTCATATTTTATTCTTGTTAAGATTTATTTTTCATTCATTTATCCAATTTTTAATGGATTTTTAGAATTGTATTTTATTTATTAAAAATTGGTAAAGTTCTGGTCTTTTATTAATTGTTAAAAGACAAAAATGCCCCCTGGCCCCTATTGGGCCCAGCCCATTTACCTAAAGCCCAGGGACAGCCCAATAAGGCTTGTCCCTTATGGGTCGGTGGCGCCGAACGGCCCACCTCACTCACTCACTCGGCCCTCTCACGCTCTTCGTCTCTAACCCTAGTCTCCTGCGACGCCCGTGGCGATGGCGTCGCCGCCATGGCCACCGCCTCGCTCCGGCCAGCTCCGAGCTCCCCCGCCGTAGCCACCTACCAAACCAGAACCGCCGCGCGCAGATCTATCGATGTGACCGCATGGTTTTCCCCTTCTCTTCCTCTCCTGGCGAATCGCCTTCGTTCTGGATCTCGTGGAGAATCGCCTCGACGAACTTCGGCGAGCTCTCGTCCTCGCCGACGATGGGTGCGCTCCTGGGGTTGACTTGGCGCGGGTGCTGCTCGCAGTACTCGTGCCGTCGCCTCAGGTGCTCGCTACGGTGGTGTTGGGTTCGCCGGCGTAACGTCGGCGCCTACCCCGGACTTGCAGCAGCTAGGGCCGCGCGAGCACTGCCTCGCCATGCCCTAGCCTCTGCTTCCAGGCGCAAGTAAGTACTTCATCTCCTCCTTCTCTTCTGTGCGCCTCCCTTGTTACTGTTCTTCTTCCTCCTCATGCTCTATTGCTCTTTGGTGATCCTGTGATCACACAGAGCTATGCCATAGTTGCTTAACCTTCCAGTGCTGCTACCTACTGCAAGCTCATGGCCAATTTACCGACTCATCGGTACCGCCGTTGTTGCTTTGCTTGCGATTCATGCTTTACTTGCTTCTCTGCTGCTCCTAGCATGCTCTGTGCTTGCCAGACTCAGCTGTGCTTGCTTATGAACTTGCTATGCCATGCTATACTTGATTATGGCTTGCTTGTGCTTACTGGCATATCATGCTTGCTTGTCTAGGTGTACTTGTGATGTATCGTTGACACTTGTGTGTGCCGATGGTGCTCGTGATATGCTTCTGTGCTTCCTATGCAAGCTAGTGATCCATTGGATCACCCTTTGCTTGTTGGCTAGCTTCCCTGTGTAACTTGACTTGATTCAGTTGATCCATTTGATCAATTAATTGTCAGTGACTGGTGATTGATTAATTATGTGGCTAAGTGAATCATTTTCCTTGGTGATGCTGATGCTCAAGCATCCCTATGCTACTGCATACATGTGCTATTGCTTGCTCTAGCTTACTGGACTAGATCCAAGTGGCTAAGATGCAAGTGATTGGTGCTCGTGTTGCCCTACAAGTGTGTTACTCGTCAATAAATAGTATGAATTTGTTACATATTCATGCTTGAGTAAACCGATTCTTGATGAACTCGCTTATGCGAGTGATGATTTAAATGACTTGCTTGTTTTTGAATTTGTTGTTCATGATTATATAACAAGCAAATGAATCTGAATCCACTCTGGATAATGATGTCTTATATTTGGTTTTACTTTAAATGGTGCTAAGTGTGATGTGACCTCAGTGGCCTTGCTACTGATTGGTTGCTCACCTATTTAATTTGATCTTGTGGCTACTCAACCTTTGCTTGCATATTTGGGAATCATACTTGATATGAATGCCAATATCCTTGCCTGATGAAAATCTAGGGTTTACTGATGGTTCATAGCTTAGGATTTACTGTGTAGTCTTATTAGCCGCTAATCCCGGCAATTCATCTACTCGGTGCTATCCGTGCATCCGATCTGGCTAGTGTATGCATCCGTGCATGTGTGCTAGTTTCGTGTACAAGATCTGTACCTAGATGCTTTCTATTTTTAGTAGCTTTTTAACTGGCAGTAATCCTTGGTGAAAACCAAGTGATGATCTACCCCTTTTTGAGCATATGCTCACTCCCATGATTATATCATGCTCATATGATGGATCAGATCCACTGGATCTGTCCAGGAACTTGGTATACCTTGTTCCAGCTCCTAGTGTGAAATATTTTGTTGTTGCAGACTTGTGGTTTGTGCAAAGCCCTTCACCTCCAGATTCTGGTTGATCTTCTAGGTCACCATGATTTCTGATGGCTGAGGTTTTGTGTGTGTTTGTGCTGTTCTTGAGCAAGAACTGGATGAACTATGTGTTGCTCTAACTTCACCCTTACCTGGTGAATCTTATCTGGTCGACTGTGCACTGGTTCTAGGGTTTGTAATCCTTTTATATCATCTCTACTTTTACTCTGGCCATGACACACAAGGCCTGGTTACTTTGTGACTCATCCCTTGCATTGCCTTGCTGTTGCTTGGTTAGCAACAGCCTTCATATGTGGAAACTTGAGCCCCTTGTGGCTGCTCAGTTTTGGTCTGCCTGGTCTTATCTTGTGCTGTCCAGGAATTTGGACAAGCACAAGTGTGCAGTGTGATGTATTTATCGTCCAAACTGAATTTCAGTGATTTGTGTTAACTGTCCAAACTGAATTTCTGACACTTATATTCTAGCTAGTACTTGTTATTTGTTTTGCAGGTTTGAAGGTGAATATGACCAGAAGATCATCCTCAAGCCACTTAGTTTAGGTTTAGTTTAGAATAACTTGTAATTTTTCCTTTTCTTTTTAATTCTGATCATTATGTCTCAATTCTTGTATCAAGAATATTGTAAAGACTTTGTAATTGTGTTGTATATCAATAAAGCTCAAGTTTTTGGTTTATGAGCTTTTGTATTATGTAATGTGTATATTCTTGATTAAATATTGTATTTGATATTCACTTTGAAATTAAAAATGATTTGAATTTATATCTTGTGTTTGAATTTTAAATTCATTGTTTATATTGTGTGATGTTTATATTTAAATGTTTAACACTTATAAAATGCAATCATTCCCCAAAGTAACAAGATACAAAAGAGATCATGTCGAAATTTCCTTAACTCACATTGCCTAACCCTAAGTGCAAAAATGAGAGAGAACCTCGATCCCTCTTAAGTTTAGTTGCAATAAGGCGCGAAAATTTCCCCCGTTTTGCGATGAAATGCACATCCCATTTCTAAATCTACCCTTCGTTGTTCCTATGTTCTGGGTTATTACAGCCTCTCCCCTTAACAGAAACTTCGTCCCGAAGTTAAGATTGGTACCTGAACATCTCGGGGTAGGACTTCCTGAGTTCTTCTTCCGTCTCCCAAGTTGCTTCTCGCTCAGGATGATGTTGCCATTGAACTTTGCAGTATTTGATTGCTCTGTTTCTTAACTTCTTCCATTTTACTTTTAAGATCTTTTCCGGTCTTTCCACATAAGTTAGGTCAGATTGCAATTCTATTTCCTCATATGTGATAGGATCATCCGGTGCCTTCAAACACTTTCTGAGTTGTGAAACATGAAACACATTGTGAACTTGACTTAGTTGTGCTGGTAACTCCAACTCAAAAGTTGTTCCTCGATTCTGACTGAGTATCTTAAATGGTCCTATATATCGAGGACTTAACTTTCCTTTCACTCCGAACCTCTTAAGTCCTTTCATCCTTTAAATAAACCATGTCTCCCACTTTCGGTTCCCAATCTCTTCTTTTTAAGTCGGCGTAACTCTTCTGACGACTCTGAGCTATTTTGAGTCTATCCCGGATCACCTCGATGACTTCTTGTCTCTCCTTGATGTAGTCCGGTGTAAATTCCTTGTTTTCTCCGGTCTCAAACCAACAAATTGGTGATCGACACTTCCTTCCGTACAATGCTTCGTACGGTGCCATCTGGATGCTACTCTGATAACTATTGTTATATGAGAATTCTGCTAAAGGTAAATGGTCCTCCCATGAACCTCCAAAGTTCAGAGCACAGGCTCTAAGCATGTCTTCAAGTATCTGATTGGTTCTTTCGGTTTGTCCTCCGGTTTGTGGATGATATGCTGTACTGAAATCTAACTTGGATCCCAAAGCTTCTTGGAGTTGTTTCCAAAACGCTGATGTGAAAATTGAACCTCTATCTGAGACTATTTTCTTGGGTACTCCATGCTTACTCACAATCTCCTTCACATATATATCTACAAGCTTTTCTGCAGTATCCTTTGTATTTACGGCGATGAAATGAGCACTCTTGGTAAGCCTGTCCACTATTACCCATCTCATATCCTTCTTCTTACTAGTCATTGGTAGACCAGTCACAAAATCCATTCCGATTTCATCCCACTTCCATTCCGGTATCTCTAGTGGTTTGAGTAATCCCGCAGGACTCTGATGTTCTGCCTTTACTCGCTGACATGTATGGCATTCCGAGACGTATTGTGCTATTTCTCTTTTCATGTTGTTCCACCAGAACATCTCCTTCAAATCCATATACATCTTAGTACTTCCCGGATGTATTGAATAAGGGGTTTCATGTGCTTCCTTTAATATGATTGACTTCACTTCGGATCATCCGGTACACGTATCCTTTTCTGGAAGTATAATGAATCAAAATCCCCTAGATGGAATTCCGAGGGTTTTCCTTCTCCAATCCTCTTGATTTCCTCTTGGATGAACAAATCATCCGCTTGCTTTCGGATAATCTCATATTTCAAATCTGAATACATCTCATCCATAATCCTCATGGTTGCTATACTTCCCTTGGCATCACCTTGAATAAACAAAATCTGAGCATCCTCTAGCTCTTTCCGAAGTTCCTTTGGAATCTCCCATTCTGTAGGTTGATTCTCCGTACTCTTCCGACTTAGAGCATCTGCTACTACATTAGCTTTGCTCGGTGTATAGTTGATCTTAAGGTCGTAATCCTTAATCAACTCTAACCATCTCTTCTGCCTCATGTTTAATTCCTTCTGGGTGAAGAAATATTTCAAACTTTTATGATCGGTGTATAACTCACACTTGGATCCATATAGAAATTGTCTCCAACTCTTCAAAGCATACACAACTGCTGCTAACTCTAGATCATGTACTGGGTAGTTGTGTTCATGTGGTTTCAACTGCCTTGATCCATAAGCTATTACCTTCCGATCTTGCATCAGAACACTGATACGTCTCCGACGTATCGATAATTTCTTATGCTCCATGCCATATTATTGATGATACCTACATGTTTTATGCACACTTTATGTCATATTCGTGCATTTTCTGGAACTAACATATTAACAAGATGCCGAAGAGCCGCTTGTCGTTATCTCGTTTTTGGTTTCGTAAATCCTAGTAACGAAATATTCTCGGAATTGGACGAAATCAACGCCCAGTGGTCCTATTTTGCCACGAAGCTTCCAGAAGACCGAAAGGGATAGGAAGTGGGGCGACGAGGCGCTGCCACCATAGGGCCGCGCGGCCAGAGGGGGGCCCGCGCCGCCCTATGGTGTGGGCCCCTCGTCAGCCCTCCGACTCTGCAATTCCGCCTACTTATAGTCTTCGTCGCGAAAACCCCAATGCGAAGAACCACGATACGGAAAACCTTCCAGAGACGCCGCCGCCGCCAATCCCATCTCGGGGGATTCTGGAGATCTCCTCCGGCACCCTGCCGGAGAGGGATTCATCTCCCGGAGGACTCTTCACCGCCATGGTCGCCTCCGGAGTGATGAGTGAGTAGTTCACCCCTGGACTATGGGTCCATAACAGTAGCTAGATGGTTGTCTTCTCCTCATTGTGCTTCATTGTTGGATCTTGTGAGCTGCCTAACATGATCAAGATCATCTATCCGTAATACTATATGTTGTGTTTGTCGGGATCCGATGGATAGAGAATACCATGTTATGTTAATTATCAAGTTATTACCTATGTGTTGTTTATGATCTTGCATGCTCTCCGTTATTAGTAGAGGCTCTGGCCAAGTTTTTGCTCTTAACTCCAAGAGGGAGTATTTATGCTCGATAGTGGGTTCATGCCTACATTGATACCTGGGACAGTGACAGAAAGTTCTAAGGTTGTGTTGTGCTGTTGCCACTAGGGATAAAACATTGATGCTATGTCTAAGGATGTAGTTGTTGATTACATTACGCACCATACTTAATGCAATTGTCTCGTTGCTTTGCAACTTAATACCGGAAGGGGTTCGGATGATAACCTCGAAGGTGGACTTTTTAGGCATAGATGCAGCTTGGATGGCGGTCTATGTACTTTGTCGTAATGCCCAATTAAATCTCACCGTACTTATCATGACATGTATGTGCATTGTTATGCCCTCTCTATTTGTCAATTGCCCGACCGTAATTTGTTCACCCAACATGCTTTTATCTTATGAGAGAGACACCTCTAGTGAACTGTGGACCCCGGTCCATTCTTTTATACTGAAATACAAATCCGCTGCAATACTTGTTTTTATTGTTTTCTCTGCAAACAATCATCTTCCACACAATACGGTTAATCCTTTGTTACAGCAAGCCGGTGAGATTGACAACCTCACTATTTCGTTGGGGCAAAGTACTTTGGTTGTGTTGTGCAGGTTCCACGTTGGCGCCGGAATCCCTGGTGTTGCGCCGCACTACATCCCGCCGCCATCAACCTTCAACGTGTTTCTTGGCTCCTCCTGGTTCGATAAACCTTGGTTTCTTTCTGAGGGAAAACTTGCTGCTGTGCGCATCATACCTTCCTCTTGGGGTTCCCAACGAACGTGTGAGTTACACGCCATCAAGCTCTTTTTCTGGCGCCGTTGCCGGGGAGATCAAGACACGCCGCAAGGGGAGTCTCCACTTCTCAATCTCTTTACTTTGTTTTTGTCTTGCTTTATTTTATTTACTACTTTGTTTGCTGCATTATATCAAAACACAAAAAAATTAGTTGCTAGCTTTACTTTATTTACTCGTCTTGTTTGCTATATCAAAAACACAAAAAAATTAGTTTACTTGCATTTACTTTATCTAGTTTGCTTTATTTACTACTGCTAAAATGGCCACCCCTGAAAATACTAAGTTGTGTGACTTCACAACCACAAATAATAATGATTTCTTATGCACACCTATTGCTCCACCTGCTACTACAGCGGAATTCTTTGAAATTAAACCTGCTTTACTTAATCTTGTTATGCGAGAGCAATTTTCTCGGTGTTAGTTCCGATGATGTCGCTGCCCATCTCAATACTTTTGTTGAATTGTGTGAAATGCAAAAGTATAAAGATGTAGATGGTGACATTATAAAATTAAAATTGTTCCCTTTCTCATTAAGAGGAAGAGCTAAAGATTGGTTGCTATCTCCGCCTAAGAATAGTATTGATTCCTCGGACTAAATGCAAGGATGCTTTTATTGGTAGATATTATCCCCCTGCTAAAATTATATCTTTGAGGAGTAGCATAATGAATTTTAAACAATTGGATAATGAACATGTTGCTCAAGCTTGGGAAAGAATGAAATCTTTGGTTAAAAATTGCCCAACACATGGATCGACTACTTGGATGATCATCCAAACCTTCTATGCAGGACTAAATTTTTCTTCGCGGAATTTATTGGATTCAGCTGCTGGAGGTACCTTTATGTCCATCACTCTTGGGGTGGCTACAAAGCTTCTTGATGATATGATGATTAATTACTCTGAATGGCACACGGAAAGAGCTCCACAAGGTAAGAAGGTAAATTCTGTTGAAGAAACCTCTTCCTTGAATGATAAGGTTGATGCTATTATGTCTATGCTTGCAAATGATAGGACTAATGTTGATCCTAATAATGTTCCGTTAGCTTCATTGGTTGCCCAAGAAGAACATGTTGATGTAAACTTCATTAAAAATAATAATTTCAACAACAATGCTTATCGGAACAATTCTAGTAATAACTATAGGCCATATCCTTATAATAATGGTAACGGTTATGCTAATTCTTATGGGAATTCTTAAAACAATAATAGGAATACACCCCCTGGACTTGAAGCTATGCTTAAAGAATTTATTAGTACACAAACTACCTTTAACAAATCTGTTGAGGAAAAGCTCAATAAAATTGATATTCTTGCTTCTAAGGTTGATAGTCTTGCCTCTAATGTTGATCTTTTGAAATCGAAAGTTACGCCTAATAGGGATATTGAAAATAAAATTGTTACTACAGCAAATGCCATCCAAGTTAGAATTAATGAGAATATAAGATTAATGGCTGAACTGCGTGCTAGGTGGGATAGAGAAGAAAGTGAAAAACTAGCTAAAGAGAAAAATGTAGCTAAAGTTTGGACTATTACCACCACTAGCAATACTAATGATTCACATGTTGCTGCACCTCCTACTATTAATGGTAAAATAATTGGTGTTGGCAATGTTTCTACTCCTAGTTCAAAGCGCGCAAAATTACCTGAAACTGCTAAAACTGCTGAAATTGCCTGTGATAAAACTGCTGAAATTTTTTCCAACCTTGGGGATGATAATCCCATTGCTTTAGATTGTAATGATTTAGATTTTGATGATTGCCACATCTCTGAAGTTATAAAGTTCTTACAAAAACTTGCTAAAAGTCCTAATGCTAGCGCTGTAAACTTGGCTTTCACAAAACATATTACAAATGCTCTCATAAAAGCTAGAGAAGAGAAACTAAAACTTGAAACTTCTATTCCTAGAAAGCTAGAAGATGGTTGGGAGCCCATCATTAAAATGAGGGTTAAAGATTTTGATTGTAATGCTTTATGTGATCTTGGTGCAAGTATTTCGTTATGCCTAAGAAAGTCTATGATATGCTTGACTTGCCACCATTGAAAAACTGTTATCTCGATGTTAATCTCGCCGATAATGCTAAAAAGAAACCTTTGGGGAGAGTTGATAATGTTCATATTATGGTTAACAATAACCTTGTCCCCGTTGATTTTGTTGTCTTGGATATTGAATGCAATGCATCTTGCCCCATTATATTGGGAAGACCTTTTCTTCGAACCGTTGGTGCTACTATTGATATGAAGGAAGGTAATATTAAATATCAATTTCCTCTCAAGAAAGGTATGGAACACTTCCCTAGAAAGAGAATGAAGTTACCTTATGATTCTATTATTAGAACAAATTATGATGTTGATGCTTCATCTATTGATGTTACTTGAGTTACACTTTCTGCGCCTAGCTGAAAGGCGTTAAAGAAAAGCGCTTATGGGAGACAACCCAAGTTTTTACTACAGTATTTTTGTTTTATATTTGAGTCTTGGAAGTTGTTTACTACTGTAGCAACCTCTCCTTATCTTAGTTTTATGTTTTGTTGTGCCAAGTAAAGTCTTTGATAGTAAAGTAAATACTAGATTTGGATTATCTGCACGTAAACAGATTTCTTTGCTCGTCACGAATCTGGGTCTAATTCTCTGTAGGTAACTCAGAAAATTAATCCAATTTACGTGAGTGATCCTCAGATATGTACGCAACTTTCATTCAATTTGGGCATTTTCATTTGAGCAAGTCTGGTGCCCTAATAAAATCCATCTTTACGGACTGTTCTGTTTTGACAGATTCTGCCTTTTATTTCGCATTGCCTCTTTTGCTATGTTGGATGAATTTCTTTGATCCATTAATGTCCAGTAGCTTTATGCAATGTCCAGAAGTGTTAAGAATGATTGTGTCACCTCTGAACATGTTAATTTTTATTGTGCACTAACCCTCTAATGAGTTGTTTCGAGTTTGGTGTGGAGGAAGTTTTCAAGGATCAAGAGAGGAGTATGATGCAATATGATCAAGGAGAGTGAAAGCTCTAAGCTTGGGGATGCCCCGGTGGTTCACCCCTGCATATTCTAAGAAGACTCAAGCGTCTAAGCTTGGGGATGCCCAAGGCATCCCCTTCTTCATCGACAACATTATCGGGTTCCTCCCCCGAAACTATATTTTTATTCCGTCACATCTTATGCACTTTGCTTGGAGCGTCGGTTTGTTTTTGTTTTGTTTGAATAAAATGGATCCTAGCATTCACTTTGTGGGAGAGAGACACGCTCCGATGTAGCATATGGACAAGTATGTCCTTAGGCTTTACTCATAATATTCATGGCGAAGTTTCTTCTTCGTTAAATTGTTATATGGTTGGAATTGGAAAATGCTACATGTAGTAACTCTAAAATGTCTTGGATAATTTGATACTTGGCAATTGTTGTGCTCATGTTTAAGCTCTTGCATCATATACTTTGCACCCATTAATGAAGAAACACTTAGAGCTTGCTAATTTGGTTTGCATATTTGGTTTCTCTAGAGTCTAGATAATATCCAGTGTTGAGTTTTGAACAACAAGGAAGACGGTGTAGAGTCTTATAATGTTTACAATATGTCTTTTATGTGAGTTTTGCTGCACCGTTCATCCTTGTGTTTGTTTCAAATAACTTTGCTAGCCTAAACCTTGTATCGAGTGGGAATACTTCTCATGCATCCAAAATCCTTGAGCCAACCACTATGCCATTTGTGTCCACCATACCTACCTACTACATGGTATTTATCCGCCATTCCAAAGTAAATTGCTTGAGTGCTACCTTTAGAATTCCATCATTAACCTTTACAATATATAGCTCATGGGACAAATAGCTTAAAAACTATTGTGGTATTGAATATGTACTTATGCACTTTATCTCTTATTAAGTTGCTTGTTGTGCGATAACCATGCTTCTGGGGACGCCATCAACTACTCTTTGTTGAATATCATGTGAGTTGCTATGCATGTCCGTCTTGTCCGAAGTAAGAGAGATCTACCACCTTAATGGTTGGAGCATGCATATTGTTAGAGAAGAACATTGGGCCGCTAACTAAAGCCATGATTCATGGTGGAAGTTTCAGTTTTGGACATATATCCTCAATCTCATATGAGAATAATAGTTGTTGCCACATGCTTATGCATTAAAGAGGAGTCCATTATCCGTTGTCCATGTTGTCCCGGTATGGATGTCTAAGTTGAGAATAATCAAAAGCGAGAAATCCAAAATGCGAGCTTTCTCCTTAGACCTTTGTACAGGCGGCATGGAGGTACCCCATTGTGACACTTGGTTAAAACATGTGTATTGCGATGATCCGGTAGTCCAAGCTAATTAGGACAAGGTGCGGGCACTATTAGTATACTATGCATGAGGCTTGCAACTTGTAGGATATAATTTTCATAACTCATATGCTTTATTACTAGCGTTGACAAAATTGTTTCATGTTTTCAAAATAAAAGCTCTAGCACAAATATAGCAATCAATGCTTTCCTCTTTGAAGGACCATTCTTTTTACTTTTATGATGAGTCAGTTCACCTATTTCTCTCCATCTCAAGAAGCAAACACTTGTGTGAACTGTGCATTGATTCCTACATACTTGCATATTGCACTTGTTATATTACTCTATGTTGACAATTATCCATGAGATATACATGTTACAAGTTGAAAGCAACCGCTGAAACTTAATCTTCCTTTGTGTTGCTTCAATACCTTTACTTTGATTTATTGCTTTATGAGTTAACTCTTATGCAAGACTTATTGATGCTTGTCTTGAAGTACTATTCATGAAAAGTCTTTGCTTTATGATTCACTTGTTTACTCATGTCATTACCATTGTTTTGATCGCTGCATTCATTACATATGTTTACAAAGAGTATGATCAAGGTTATGTTGGCATGTCACTTCAGAAATTATCTTTGTTATCGTTTTACCTGCTCGGGACGAGCGTAACTAAGCTTGGGGATGCTGATACGTCTCCGACGTATCGATAATTTCTTATGTTCCATGCCATATTATTGATGACACCTACATGTTTTATGCACACTTTATGTCATATTCGTGCATTTTCTAGAACTAACATATTAACAAGATGCCGAAGAGCCGATTCTTGTTTTCTCGCTGTTTTTGGTTTCGGAAATCCTAGTAACGAAATATTCTCGGAATTGGACGAAATCAACGCCCGGGGTCCTATTTTGCCACGAAGCTTCCGGAAGACCGAAAGGGATACGAAGTGGGGCGACGAGGCGCCGCCACCATAGGGCCGCGCGCCGGAGGGGGCCCGCGCCGCCCTATGGTGTGGGCCCCTCGTCGGCCCTCCGACTCGCCCTTCCGCCTACTTATAGTCTTCGTCGCGAAAACCCCAATGCGAAGAACCACGATACGGAAAACCTTCCGGAGACGCCGCCGCCGCCAATCCCATCTCGGGGATTCTCGGAGATCTCCTCCGGCACCTCGCCGGAGAGGGGATTCATCTCCCGGAGGACTCTTCACCGCCATGGTCGCCTCCGGAGTGATGAGTGAGTAGTTCACCCCTGGACTATGGGTCTATAGCAGTAGCTAGATGGTTTTCTTCTCCTCATTGTGCTTCATTGTTGGATCTTGTGAGCTGCCTAACATGATCAAGATCATCTATCTGTAATACTATATGTTGTGTTTGTCGGGATCCGATGGATAGAGAATACCATGTTATGTTAATTATCAAGTTATTACCTATGTGTTGTTTATGATCTTGCATGCTCTCCGTTATTAGTAGAGGCTCGGCCAAGTTTTTGCTCTTAACTCCAAGAGGGAGTATTTATGCTCGATAGTGGGTTCATGCCTACATTGATACCGGGACGATGACGAGAAAGTTCTAAGGTTGTGTTGTGCTTGTTGCCACTAGGGATAAAACATTGATGCTATGTCTAAGGATGTAGTTGTTGATTACATTACGCACCATACTTAATGCAATTGTCTGTTGCTTTGCAACTTAATACTGGAAGGGGTTCGGATGATAACCTCGAAGGTGGACTTTTTAGGCATATATGCGGTTGGATGGCGGTCTATGTACTTTGTCGTAATGCCCAATTAAATCTCACCTGTACTTATCATGACATGTATGTGCATTGTTATGCCCTCTCTATTTGTCAATTGCCCGACTGTAATTTGTTCACCCAACATGCTTTTATCTTATGAGAGAGACACCTCTAGTGAACTGTGGACCCCGGTCCATTCTTTTATACTGAAATACAAATCCGCTGCAATACTTGTTTTTACTATTTTCTCTGCAAACAATCATCTTCCACACAATACGGTTAATCCTTTGTTACGGCAAGCCGGTGAGATTGACAACCTCACTCGTTTCGTTGGGGCAAAGTACTTTGGTTGTGTTGTGCAGGTTCCACGTTGGCGCCGGAATCCCTGGTGTTGCGCCACACTACATCCCGCCGCCATCAACCTTCAACGTGCTTCTTGGCTCCTCCTGGTTCGATAAACCTTGGTTTCTTTCTGAGGGAAAACTTGCTGCTGTGCGCATCATACCTTCCTCTTGGGTTTCCCAACGGACGTGTGAGTTACACGCCATCAAACACATCCAAGTCCATTCTTGGAAGCATCACAATACACCGTGTAATCCTTTCCTGGTTCAGGAACTGCTAACACTGGTGCTGTGGTTAACTTATCTTTGAGTGTTTGGAAGCTGGCTTCACACTCATTAGTCCACTCAAATGGAGTATTTTTCTTGAGTAACTTGGTCATTGGTCCTGCAATCTTCGAAAATCCCTCTATGAATCTCCGATAATAGCCTGCCATACCAAGAAATCCTCGTATCTCCTTAGCATTTTTAGGTGATTTCCATTCCAATACGGACTGAACCTTGCTTGGATTCACCGCTATGCCTTCTTTGGTTATGACATGTCCAAGAAATTCAACACTATCTAACCAAAATTTGCACTTGCTAAACTTCGCATATAGCTGATGTTCTCTCAAAGTTTGCAGAACTATCTTCAAATGTTTGGCATCTTCTTCTTTATCTTTGGAATAGATTAGAATATCATCTATGAACACTATCACAAACTTGTCCAAGTACTTCATGAATATCTTGTTCATCAAATTCATGAAAATTGCTGGTGCATTTGTTAGTCCAAATGGTACAACCAAGTATTCATGGTGTCCATACCTTGATACGAACGCCGTTTTTGGTACATCCTCCTTCTTGATCTTGATTTGATGGTATCCTGACCTCAAATATATCTTCGAGAAGACTCCCGCTCCTTGAACTTGATCAAAAAGGTCTTGGATTCTTGGTAAAGGATACTTGTTCTTGATAGTTACATTGTTCAAATTTCTGTAATCTCCACACATTCTCTTTCCTCCATCTCTTTTATCCACAAAAATAACTGGTGTACCCCATGGTGACACACTTTCTTCAATGAATCCCTTCTGTTCTAACTCATCAATCTGAGCTTTTAGTTCCACTAATTCCTTTGGCCCCATCTTATATGGTGGTTGAGCTATTGGTGTTGTGCCTGGAATCAAATCGATTGTGAATTCTATCTCCCTATCGGGTGGCATCCCCGGTAGTTCCTTAGGAAATACATCTTGAAACTCATTCACTACAGGAATATCTTCAATCCTCACCTCCTTCAGACTATTGAGTTCCAATCCTATCTCCAACTCACTATACTTGTCTCCTTGGAACACTATTCGACCTCCAATGGAGTTGCGAAGTGATATTGTTTTGTCTCCACAGTTAATCACCGCTCCATTCTCTCGTCAACCAATCCATCCCTAGGATAACGAGATATGTCCTTCATGGGTATGATGAATAGGTCCGCGAAATACACACGGTCACATATGGTTAAGACTTGTGCTTCTTTCACGTGGGTTACTAATATCGTTCCCCCGCGGATAGGACGAGTTACGGGGGTTTCTAACTTAGAACATCTAAGCCCGAATTTTTCCACAAACTCCAATGCAAGAAATGATGTGGATGCTCCCGTATCAAATAATACTTTGCCAGGATGAGTAAGAATGCTTAGCGTACCTAAGACTGTCTGATCCGATTCTTCCGCTTGTTCCAAAGATGTGCAATTCAGCTTTCCATATGGCTTTCCCCTGTTGTTGTTGTTGTTGTTGTTGTTGTTGTTGTTGTTGTTGTTGTTGCGGTTGTTGTTGTTGTTGTTGTTGTTGTTGCGGTTGTTGTTGTTTCCTCCTCGTCCTCCTGAGCTCTGTCCGCTCCAAGACGCCTTGTTTGGACACTCCGGCTTGATGTGTCCATCCTTCCCACAACCATAACAAATGATCCTGGGTTTCTGACAATCCCTCTGCAGATGACCTCTTTGGCCACAATTGTTACAGGTAATCTGGTTGATTGGATTCTGACTCTGACCTCCCCGGTTGTATTGATTACCAGTAGTAGGTCGGTATCGGGGTTTGAAACTCCGATTAGGTATTGATTTACTAATTGGGTACTTCCTTGGCTCTATACGAGCCCTCTTCCTCCTGTCCTCTTGGACTTGCCGGTAATCATCCTCGAAAGTAATTGCCGAGTCAATCAGTTCCTGGAATTCGGCAGTCCGTGCCAATCTCAGTTGCATCTTCATGTATGGATTCATGCCTTTCATGAATCGCTTCTTCCTCTTCTCCTCCGTATCCACATCCTCAGGTGCATACCTGGATAGCCTGTTGAAATCCCGAACATACTGCATAATGGGTGCAGTATTCTGTCTTAGTTCTTCAAACTCCCTCTTCTTCAACTCCACCACGCTGTCCGGAACATGGGCATCCCGGAACTTCTTCTTGAACTCCTCCCAGGTGAACACCTTATCTGGAGGGTGTACTGCTACAAGGTTCTCCCACCATGACGCTGCTGGTCCTGACAACAGATAAGTAGTATATCTAATCTTCTCCTCATCGTTGCAACCAACGGTCTTCAGCTTCCGTTCCGTATCCATAAGCCAATCTTCAGCGTCCATTGGTTCTGGAGCTGATGTAAAAGGTAGTGGTCTTGCATTTTGGAAGTCGATAAAGTTACTCCCTTGCCTTCATTACCCCTATCATTGATGACTTGGGTAAAGAAGTCTTGCATGTTCTTGCTTTGACTTTCCTGATAACGCCTCCTATCTTCCTCCATTGCTCTCATATACTGTTGGAAGTCTGGGTGCATCATTGGGTGTGGTGGTGGTGGTGCATTCTCCGCTCTAGCTGCTGCATCAGCCTCCTCTTTTTCTCTCTCCTCCCGCTCTCGTCGAGCCTCTTCAGTTTCAACTAACGCCATGTCCCCCTAGTCCTGTAACAAAGAGCGATTACTCATAATTACACCATGCAAATGTTTTCTGAGCTCAACTCATTGCCCAGAACTAGTCACACAATGAAATCAAGAAGAAAATCCAAAACAAACATTTATTATGCATATACTTTGTATATTACATAACATACACACTTATATTACATGTGGTACATATAAACCACTTATTTGGCTCAAAGCCCAAGCCAACGGGAATTTAAAATACGTTCTATTACAATACCACCTAGATTACTTTGTTCTTCCTTGGAGCACTACTCCTCGTCATCATAACTCGCCTCCGCGTACATCCCTGGGGTCCATCCGGTACAGCGGTTTGTCTTCCGAACCCCGTCCGGAATGAAGGTCCTTCCAGTAGGTATGTAGTCTGAATCGGACGAAGTGCCGAGACAGAGATCTGTCATGCCAAAGTAGCTGGATAAAGACTCATATGTATCCCCAGTGGGATACAGCTCACCTTCTTCTGCCATCCATGGAGGATTCCTACTCACTTGACCTCTCATCTTCTTCTTCTTCTTTCTCTTGGTTCCCGAACTCTCACCGACGACGTACTGGGATGTTTTGGGTAATCCCATCTCCAAATCTAAACAAATGGAGTTGGTGTCTTTCTCTTCCTGCCCAAAGATTTGGTTAACATTCTGGTTAACCGCGCCTCCTTCATCCTCTGATTCACAAGTGATGGGTTCTCCTTCATCCCCATATGGTTCCCCGAAACGCCAACCAGTCGAATTCTCGATTCGTGACTCCGAGCAGTTTAGGTTTCTGGAATCATCTCCCCCATATCCAGACTCATATGATGCTGACACATGTGGATAGTGTGGGACAAAGTTGGGTGTGAGTGGATTTTTATGGGACAACTGGTCACTCAAATCTACATAGCTGTCTAGGCTAAAGAAAGGTGTAGTATGTTGTGGTTGTGCCCTCAAATCACGCATCCGAGTTTGGACTTTATCAGGGTCCGTGAACTCAGTTAGCATGTGGTCAATCTCACCCCTCATTTTCATGTGTAAAAGGTACATCGTGGTCAATAAAGACTTACAGCTATCCATGTGCTGTGCTGCAGCTTCAGGACTTCTGTGTGCTAACACCAGATGATTCAGAGTAGGGTCCTCATCTTCCTCGGCATGAGGTATATGAGAAAACTCTGAACATAGCAGTTCTACTGACTTGTGTTGCCTTATCTCAAGGATTGCCTTGAATAGGCCCATGTGGTAGGCTGTGGTGATAGTTTTGGCTTCTCCGTATGGCATTACACGACTCATCAGCAGTTTTGTCGGTAGTTGGACCGATACTCTGCACTTGGCTAGGATTTCCCCATCATAGTAGGTATACTTGATAACAGGTATCCGTGGGTCACAATGAAGTTCCTTCGGCATCCCACACAGGAGAGCTGTAATTGGCCCATCATAGTCACCAAGCCAACCCTCAACCTTCCTCAAAGTCCTCTTAGGAAAAGTATTCGCCATTATGGTTGTATACAAAAGCAGAATATTAGTAATGATAATGCATCATAATAGCTATAATAAAGAATTATCGCACTAAAATATATGATTTTGCTATTATCATGTGAATAATCACCATATTTCTAGAGAATCCTTTACTATTTCTACTAGACTCCTACAGGTTTCTTCCCTATACTAGGTTTTTCCAACCTAAGGTCGCAACATTTGCTCCGTGGCCGGGGCAGGGGTGCGGTGACCCAGCATACCACTGCATGTTGTAGTATACAAGTCGTTGATATGATCTTTGTGAAGGGGCTTCCTCACAAATTGCCATATCCCTCAGAGTGGTACAACAGAAACATTGCAGGTCATAACACACCATACTTTATTACAAACATTGTCTTAACAAGTTGGTATTCTCACAGGTCCTATGAGAACACCCTAAGATACTACTTAAGTACGATTACAACTTATGACCATATATAAAAGAGAGCTCAACAAATTATTTAGGTAAGTTCTACGTTGCTCGGCTCTATGATGCTAGGGTATGTCACTACTCCTCCACCTCCGTGTCATCTGGTCCGTAGACTATCCCATAGTCTACGCCTTCCACTCCGCCGGTAAGATCGAGGTTCTTCGTAGACCAGCTCGTAACTTCCTTCGGTGCTCCATCGTTGATGGCCTCCACTTCCGGATCACGAGTCTAGCAAGGGTGTCGAAAGAAAGTGAGTACGAGAGGTACTCAGCAAGTTCTAAAAGAGTAAAAAGGTGTTTGGTGCACTAGCTACGACCATTGATCAGGAAATCGCAGGTCAATGCATGTTTCATAATCATTTCTTCAAAAGGTTGCTTTTATTATGAAAACTATGCCCGTCAGTCTTCACAGGTTGACTAGAACTTCATGGAGTTCCTTTCCTGCCGCGTTCGCAGTTCCCTTCCCGGAACAAGGAGTGACAGCCACAATTTGATACACTCTGCAGAGGTGCGTTACTTTTCCCACAAGAGATTCCACCCCTTTTTGCCATCCGCAGGGACTTGCCCCCGTTCACACTTCCTTTGGTGTGAGGCCAGGTATGAAAATCCAAGCCCACACCGCCTTCTCCGCGACTGCAAACCCACCCTTTTGTCCAACCGTACACCCCTAGTAGACTTCTCCCGATAATACGGCTTTACTCACGGTGTACTCCGGACAATCCTTCATAGATCGTAGAGCCATCATCACTAATGGATGGGGATTTAAAAGGCTATCCCAACCTACGGCGGTGCCTCCAACACCCCGCCGGCTCTACCAATCCGTTGGCGTGCAGAAGGGAAAAGATACGGCTGGCTTCCCCAGAGCCATTATAGATCTCATGGTCAACGCGGTTTGTACGGCGCTAGAATCACTGGACGGCATTGTTAATTAATCCTAGGGTGATATAACCTATTGCAATGGAACCTCCACCATATCAACACATACCATGGTTCCATTGCCGACCACATAGTCATATTCATAGTTGGAAAGTAACATTTCATTTGCGATGCGGGAGTGATAAGTATATAGCTTTGCATTAAAGTAATAGAAAATACTCAAGTTGGTATGAGCAAGGGTGAACTTGCCCGTGGACTGCGAGATAGTGCGGTTCAATGCGATTGATGGAACCTGGACCTCGGGTTACGTAAGAAGCATCATTGTCCGGTAAAGACAATGTTATAAAATCCAAATAATGCAATCATGGATGTATTATTTTATGTTGAATCCCTTTACCCCGCTAGTTATAGCAATTTAGGGTTGAGTTACGATTTATGTCTTTGACAGTAACTTGCAATAGATTTAAAAGTGTAAATCATTTTAATTCTCATAAAGTACAATAATTCAAAGTAAAACTATTTGACTTGATGGTTTATTCTTCATTCCAAAAATAATTTGAAATAATAGAGTTATCTCTATATTTTCTGGAATAAATAGGGAATAGAGTGTCTTTCTTTGAGAAATACCCTTCTTAATAGAAATGACTTGGAATAGTAGAATTTCATTTTGAAATGTTTGAAAATAAGTATTTAAACTTATTTGAGATTTTTCCTTGAATTTTAAATACAAGGAAATTATAATTTGAAATTCCAAATCATTATTTTAAATTCTTAAAATTCATAATTTTGAATTTGTTTCATAAATTACATTTCATATTTTATTCTTGTTAAGATTTATTTTTCATTCATTTATCCAATTTTTAATGGATTTTTAGAATTGTATTTTATTTATTAAAAATTGGTAAAGTTCTGGTCTTTTATTAATTGTTAAAAGACAAAATGCCCCCTGGCCCCTATTGGGCCCAGCCCATTTACCTAAAGCCCAGGGACAGCCCAATAAGGCTTGTCCCTTATGGGTCGGTGGCGCCGAACGGCCCACCTCACTCACTCACTCGGCCCTCTCACGCTCTTCGTCTCTAACCCTAGTCTCCTGCGACGCCCGTGGCGATGGCGTCGCTGCCATGGCCTCCGCCTCGCTCCGGCCAGCTCCGAGCTCCCCCGCCGTAGCCACCTACCAAACCAGAACCTTCTCTTCCTCTCCTGGCAAATCGCCTCCGTTCTGGATCTCGTGGAGAATCGCCTCGACGAACTCCGGCGAGCTCTCGTCCTCGCCGACGATGGGTGCGCTCCTGGGGTTGACTTGGTGCGGGTGCTGCTCGCAGTACTCGTGCCGTCGCCTCGAGTGCTCGCTACGGTGGTGTTGGGTTCGCCGGCGTAACGTCGGCGCCTACCCTGGACTTGCAGCTGTTAGGGCCGCGCGAGCACCTGCCTCGCCATGCCCTAGCCTCTCGCTTCCGGGCGCAAGTAAGTACTTCATCTCCTCCTTCTCTTCTCGTGTGCCTCCCTTGTTACTTGTTCTTCTTCCTCCTCATGCTCTGTTGCTCTGCGGTGATCCCGTGATCACACGGAGCTATGCCATAGTTGCTTAACCTTCCAGGTCTTGCTACCTACTACAAGCTCATGGCCAATTTACCGATTCATCGGTGCCGGCCAGTGTTGCTTTGCTTGCGATTCATGCTTTACTTGCTTCTCTGCTGCTCCTAGCATGCTCTGTGCTTGCCAGACTCTGCTGTGCTTGCTTATGAACTTGCTATGCCATGCTATACTTGATTATGGCTTGCTTGTGCTTACTAGCATATCATGCTTGCTTGTCTAGGTGTACTTGTGATGTATCAGTGACACTTGTGTGTGCCAGTGGTGCTTGTGATATGCTTATGTGCTTCCTATGCAAGCTAGTGATCCATTGGATCACCCTTTGCTTGTTGGCTAGCTTCCCTGTGTAACTTGACTTGATTCAATTGATCCATTTGATCAATTAATTGTCAGTGACTGGTGATTGATTAATTCTGTGGCTAAGTGAATCCTTTTCCTTGGTGATGCTGATGCTCAAGCATCCCTATGCTACTGCATACATGTGCTATTGCTTGCTCTAGCTTACTGGACTAGATCCAGTGGCTAAGATGCAGTGATTGGTGCTGTGTTGCCCTACAGTGTGTTACTGTCAATAAATAGTATGAATTTGTTACATATTCATGCTTGAGTAAACTGATTCTTGATGAACTGCTTATGCAGTGATGATTTAAATGACTTGCTTGTTTTTGAATTTGTTGTTCATGATTATATAACAAGCAAATAAATCTGAATCCACTCTGGATAATGATGTCTTATATTTGGCTTTACTTTAAATGGTGCTAAGTGTGATGTGACATCAGTGGCCTTGCTACTGATTGGTTGCTCACCTATTTAATTTGATCTTGTGGCTACTCAACCTTTGCGTGCATATTTGGGAATCATACTTGATATGAATGCCAATATGCTTGCTTGATGAAAATCTAGGGTTTACTGATGGTTCATAGCTTAGGATTTACTGTGTAGTCTTATTAGCTGCTAATCCTGGCAATTCATCTACTGGTGCTATCTGTGCATCTGATCTGGCTAGTGTATGCATCTGTGCATGTGTGCTAGTTTCTGTGTACAAGATCTGTACCTAGATGCTTTCTATTTTTAGTAGCTTTTTAACTGGCAGTAATCCTTGGTGAAAACCAAGTGATGATCTACCCCTTTTTGAGCATCTGCTCACTCCCATGATTATATCATGCTCATATGATGGATCAGATCCACTGGATCTGTCCAGGAACTTGGTATACATTGTTCCAGGTCCTAGTGTGAAATATTTTGTTGTTGCAGACTTGTGGTTTGTGCAAAGCCCTTCACCTCCAGATTCTGGTTGATCTTCTAGGTCACCATGATTTCGATGGGTGAGGTTTTGTGTGTGTTTGTCTTTGTTCTTGAGCAAGAAGCTGGATGAACTATGTGTTGCTCTAACTTCACCCTTACACGGTGAATCTTATCCGGTCGACCGTGCACTTGGTTCTAGGGTTTGTAATCCTTTTATATCATCTCTACTTCTACCCTGGCCATGACACACAAGGCCTGGTTACTTTGTGACTCATCCCTTGCATTGCCTTGCTGTTGCTTGGTTAGCAACAGCCTTCATATGTTGAAACTTGAGCCCCTTGTGGCTGCTCAGTTTTGGTCTGCCTGGTCTTATCTTGTGCTGTCCGGGAATTTGGACAAGCACAAGTGTGCGATGACAGATTCTTGTCCAAAGCTGAATTTCGATGATTTGTGTTAAGCTGTCCAAACTGAATTTCGACACTTATATTCTAGCTAGTACTTGTTATTTGTTTTGCGAGGTTTGAAGGTGAATATGACCAGAAGATCATCCTCAAGCCACTTAGTTTAGGTTTAGTTTAGAATAACTTGTAATTTTTCCTTTTCTTTTTAATTCGATCATTATGTCTCAATTCTTGTATCAAGAATATTGTAAAGACTTTGTAATTGTGTTGTATATCAATAAAGCTCAAGTTTTTGGTTTATGAGCTTTTGTATTATGTAATGTGTATATTCTTGATTAAATATTGTATTTGATATTCACTTTGAAATTCAAAATGATTTGAATTTATATCTTGTGTTTGAATTTTAAATTCATTGTTTATATTGTGTGATGTTTATATTTAAATGTTTAACACTTATAAAATGCAATCATTCCCCAAAGTAACAAGATACAAAAGAGATCATGTCGAAATTTCCTTAACTCACATTGCCTAACCCTAAGTGCAAAAATGAGAGAGAACCTCGATCCCTCTTAGGTTTAGTTGCAATAAGGCGCGAAAATTTCCCCCGTTTTGCGATGAAATGCACATCCCATTTCTAAATCTACCCTTCGTTGTTCCTATGTTCTGGGTTATTACATTTTCCTACTAGTGCTTGTATGGCAAGTTGGCAACCATAAACATACGTTTAGTTCAATACCACTTTGTAGTTCCTAGTTTTGCAAATGTGCTAGAATCACTATGTAATTACATATTTGTTGTCATTGTTGTGTGGTTTGGACGGATGTGGATGATGAGCACCCTGCGTTGAACCACATCTTGCAGGCAAACCAAGGTGGCGGCAGTGGCGGTCAAAGGTAAAGGTGGGCGTGGGAATCACATATCCATCCCCTACATGAGCTTGTGAAGCCGATAGATACATCGAGCTACATCGCAGGGCATGGAAGCACCAATTACCATCTCGTTCGTGTCGACAAGAGTGGGTGGTGGTGCTTCTGAAAGTCGGTGGACGCGTCAAGTTGTGTTGTGCCAGCGCTGAGAGCGACATGGTCGGCGAGTCGTGTCCACGCATCCTCCTCCTCATGTTTGTTGCACGGCAGGCGCATCCACGTGAGACATAGACAATGCGATGTCGATGGTGAAGGCAGTGTTGTTTGGATGCTCTCGTGTGGGCATCGCAAGAACGGAAAGGAGAAGGGGATACTAGGCCCACGGTACAGGGGCGAGAGATCGAGGGCAGTGGCTAGCGAGGTGGTGGAAGGTCGCGTTGACGCGTAGGGTGGCGGCGCATCTTACCGGAGTAGGAGAAGAAGGGTGCCCACAAGTATGCATCTTTATCTTTTTGTCAATTTATAGTTTAGCCCTTTAGATTTTTATTATTCAAAAATAGTCACTTTAGGCATACTAAGGGTTGACTGATGGTGCCACTATTGGGCAAGTGGAGCTAATACAGCGCTCTACGCTCATGGGTAACTTCAATTACTCCTTCCGTCAATTAAAAGATATCAAATATTTATATAAATTCGAATGTATCTATTTAGTAAACAGTGTCTAAATACATTAGTTTAGACAAACTTTCGACAACCTTCTATGAACAGAGGTCCATAAAAGATTTGGAAATCGAGTGATCGTAGAAAAGTACAAGGGTGGTGGGTGAATTTTACTTGTTCCTTTGTAGCCAGCTCACCTTGTCCTGTAGAATCGCTGCTTGGTGTGGTGGTTGTAGCAGGATTCATTCAATGCCAGGTTTCTCCCGGCCCGTCCATTCAGCGAGGGGAAACCAACGGCTGAGCGCGCGCGCAGAGAGAGCGCCACGTGGACGCTGCGGCGCGCGCAGCAACGAACCTCCTCCGCTGAATCGCGTGAGCAGAGCACCTGGGACCACCTCCTTCTCCTCCACACTCCCGCACACACTTCTCTACTCTTCTGATCTCCACTCGCGGAGTACAAGCCCAAGCAAACGGAATGGCGACCGGTTCCGCTCCCATCACCCCCGCCGCTCACCACCTCCACCGACCTAACGCTCATGCGAACCTCCACCGCCTCCTTCTCCCCATCGGCCGCCGCGCCGTCGGCGTCCGCGCGGTCTCCGGGGATGGCGCCCGAGGCGGCGGCCCGTCCTACCTGGACATGTGGAAGAAGGCGGTGGAGCGGGAGCGGCGGTCGGCCGAGCTCGCGTACCGCCTGCAGTCGTCCCCGCCGCCCGCCGAAGCGGAGGCGGGGGCGCCCCGCCCGCGGACGTGGAGCGGAGGACGGCGCGGTTCGAGGAGATGCTGCGGGTGCCGCGGGAGGAGCGCGACCGCGTGCAGCGCACCCAGGTCATCGACCGCGCCGCCGCGGCCCTCGCCGCCGCGCGCGCCGTGCTCAAGGAGCCGCCGCAGCAGAACCCGCCACAGCCCTCGCCGCCGCCGCCGCCGCCGAAGCAGCCGGCGCCGGGCGCGGACGTGACGGGATCGGGCAACGGTTCGGGTTCGCGCAAGGCAGCAGAGGGATTGGAGGATCGGGTTTCCCTGGCGGACGCGGCACCGGCAGCGCCCGTGGCGTCGCAGTCGGCCAAAGGTATGCCACATGTGGCCTTGCTTAAAGATTACTGCTGCTACTTCTCGTGATGAACGTAGCACTAGCTTCGTGTTTCGCATAAAAGATGTCTCCCTTTTTCGTCTGACACATACTACAAAGGTAGTAGCTCAAAAGAAATTGGCATAAACAGAGAAATATTCCAAAAAAATCCAACCATAAATCTAACGAGCTTTAAAGTGAAATTGGTAATTGCAGTTAAATATTGGGGGGAAATGGCGGGCATTGTTGTTGAGTGTTCATGGTACCCACATAAACCCTTTGCTTGCACTATCTTGTTCAGTTGCACCAAAGCCTACTTGGATAGTAGGGCTAGGTGAATTCATGAGTACCCGATTCTTTCAATTGCCACACAATCTGTGGGCTGACGGATAATAAAACAAATTCTGCACTGCAAAGCAATTCTTCTACAATAATGTACATTACCGATCGACAAGCATACTATGTAGTATCATGGCTTAATTTGAAAAAATCCTCAACAATAAATAACACAAGGACAATGCATATTCACAAGTGTCAGATTTTACTGTTCCCTTACCTTGATTTCATCTTCTCCAGATAAACTAATTGTTACCAGATATGAATATCCTTCTTCATTTTACTACATAGCTGTTCGAATTTTACTGTTCCCTTACATTGATTTGATCTTCTCCAGATCAAGTAATGTTATTACCAAATATGAATATCCTTCATTTTATTACATGGCTGTTCGAATTTTCTTGGCAATTGGCCCCACTGCAATGCTTTGATTTCTAGTTTATTTTAGCGTAAGTGCAGTATAAATTCTCCCCAATGACTTGTCTCCTGCTGTAACAAGCAAATAACAGGACATCAAAATATTGCATGGTAGTCCTTGATGTACAGAAACAACGAAGATATTTCTCTGTATGTACTACTTCTAGATCCTATATGAGGGATTAAACTGAAGAAAAGGGACCCTTAATGTTTTGAAGGATGGTGTGGATAATGAAACAACTTGTGAGTTTAAAAAAAATTGTATATAGTGGCGGAGCTAGTCCATCTTGGAGTTGGGCAAGACCATAGTGCAGCCACTTTGGTTAGCTTTTGCCAAAGGCTCGTAGCTGAACAAATGTTTTCTAGTAGAATTCCAAGGAGATGCACCGACGGAGGCCGGGCAGACGCCTGTGGTCACCAGGTGCTGGCTCTGCCACTGACTGCAATATCAAGATTATAGTTTATGTCGACTTTTTTCTGAAAAATGTAGGTTCTGTGCAGTTCCATAACATTATTGGTTTGAAGTTGCAGGACACCGTTGTATTTGTTGTAAATGAACTAGTATCATTGGGATGTTTTTTTGCTGCAAAGTTATAGTTACTACAACATTCCCTGGTTCGGTGTAAAGTTATGTTTCTGCTCTGACACCACCACTTTTATTTACTCAGGGCCAAACTCTGGGAATTCATCTACTTCCAAGCAGGCAAGTTCTAAGCTTGGTACTCCTGGTCCAGATTTTTGGTCGTGGTTACCACCAGTGGAAAATAGTAGCGAACCAAGAGAAAGCAATACTGATCTAAAACCATCAAAGAAAGTGGACTCTTTTTCCAGTCAACCTGATTTGGTGATGGAGAAGGAAAGATCAGCAGACTTTTTATCACTTCCATTTGTGACATCTTTCTTCGAGAAGAAGGAAGATCGATCTCTTCCACCCTTCCAGTCATTTGCTGAGCCTGAAAATGTAGATTCCGACCCCAAGCCAGCTGCGGAGGCAGAGGAGGTATTTGAAACACAATTTTCAAAAAATGCTGCTGAGGTGGCTAGAGCTCTTAGTACAAGTGATGAGGAGTCATCTCATGGGGTAGATCCAGATGGTTCGAAGTGGTGGAAGGAAACCGGTGTAGAGCTGAGGCCTGATGGGGTTGTTTGTAAGTGGACTGTAATTAGGGGAGTCAGTGCTGATGGGGCTGTTGAATTTGAAGACAAGTATTGGGAGGCTTCAGACCGGTTTGATCATAAGGAGTTAGGTTCGGAGAAGTCTGGTCGTGATGCTAGGGGCAATGTTTGGCGGGAATACTGGAAGGAGTCCATGTGGCAGGTGAATTTTTGTCTGATTCGATAATATTTATCTGCTCACTGTGTGGTGTGTGCAAAATTTACAATTTCTTCTAACCTAGTACCTGTAAAATTTCGAACGTTGGCTGCTCAAGTCATATCACAGTAGTAAAGCATTCATTATGAGCTAGTAGGAGCGATCATGAGATGCATTTGTGAAATTATGTCAGTCACATGTAGACATGTGACTCTAGAGTGTCATATTGTAGACTTACAAGTGCATATGTGGTCCTTTCTCAATGTTTAGGAATAACATATGGCAATATGTGCTAGGCAAACTGAATGTCTCCCCATAATTTAATGAAGCTATCACATTTTAATTTATTTCAGGATTTCACATCTGGGCTTATGCATATGGAGAAGACTGCAGACAAGTGGGGAAAGAATGGCAAAGGGGAGCAGTGGCAAGAGCAATGGTGGGAGCAGTACGATTCAAGCGGTAAAGCTGAGAAATCGGCTGATAAATGGTGCAGCTTGGATCCAAATACACCATTGGATGTTGGTCATGCTCATGTTTGGCATGAAAGGTATACTAAGAAGTTACTCAGTAACTTTCAGTGCTCTTCCTGCTTGAATGTTTCTCCTTGCAGCTTAAATTGAAAACGAATACTTTCAGCAACCAGAATGCCATTTATGTACAACAACTATGAAGTGTTTATGAACAAAATATTTTAAGCCTATATTGCTGGAACTCACTATTTCATCTTGTGCAGGTGGGGTGAGACGTACGATGGCAGCGGTGGAAGCGTGAAGTACACTGACAAATGGGCGGAACGTTCAGAGGGCGATGGGTGGTCGAAGTGGGGCGACAAGTGGGACGAGCATTTCAACCCAGAGGGGCAAGGAGTGAAGCAGGGCGAGACCTGGTGGGAAGGCAAATACGGGGACCGGTGGAACCGCACCTGGGGTGAGGGGCACAACGGCTCTGGCTGGGTGCACAAGTACGGAAGGAGCAGCAGCGGCGAGCACTGGGACACGCACGAGCCGCAGGAGACGTGGTACGAGCGTTACCCGCATTTTGGCTTCCACCACTGCTTTGAGAACTCGGTGCAGCTCCGGTCCGTGCCAAGGCAGCCGCCAAAGAACCTGAAGTCTGGGAAAAGGGTAGATGCTTAATCAGGAACATTTCAGCTGCAGTCATAATGAGCGCCTCCAAAAGATAAGCTATTCATAATGGAGCTACTAGCTAGCTGTTTCTTCAAAGTGCCGAGGCCAGTGACAATGGAGTAGCCGTGTACTCTCGTCTATGTCCATCTTCCATTTTTCATTGTGCAGAGATGCTCATGCTGCTATGGTAACTTGACTGGTTTCATCTCTTGACCTCGTCCTAAATTTGTCAACTTCTTTGGTAGAGTGAAAACAGGAAAAATAAGAATGAGCTATATCATGGAAGTGTTTTTTCCGGTGTCATGAAAGTCTATATAATGCAATGCACATAACAATAGTAATGGTCACTGCTATCTGGGATGCTCATCCGGCCTTATACTAAAAGATGTCCTTCCGCTGCCATTAACACTTCATCCGGTAGGGCTGTACTGGCCAGCCGATCTATTTCACACATCAAAGGTGTTTGTTTTGATCTATTTGGGTCGGTTTGAGGACAGGCCAGAGGTAGGCGTCCTACCTTGGTCCGTTTGGGACGAGGGAGGGAGGGGGGGGGATTTGGTCGGCGCAGGCCATTTTGTCTTTCTTTTTTCCAATTTCAACCAATAGACATATATGAATGGAAATAGCAACAATAATTGAATTTAATAGCTAATAAATTATCACCAATGACACGAGTATCATACGAAATGCATCACACATCGCGTTCTCGGTTGGCCATTTTCTTCTTCTCGAACCAATCACAGTTAGCCGGGTCAATTTGCTGATGAAGTCAGCCATCGTGATCCGGTTCTCATTGACGAGCAATTTTGTCCCCTACCTCCATGGCTCGTGAACAGGCATTGCTCTCTTCAACTTCAAGAGCTCCCTTTTGTATCTCAAGCATCTCCTTTCGGAGGTCAAGAAAGCTTACCAATGTGGCCTCTTCCTCATGCATCTCTCTTGCCATTTGTCTCCTTCTCGACGATCAACCCATTCAATGTCTCTTGCAATGCAAATGATGAAGCGTCGTGCTTGAGATCTTGCTTGGTGGCCTTGTGGCCCGTTGGTCAAACCACACTGCCACCCATGCTTGTGACACCCGTGTTTGGGCCAGCCTCTTCAATATCGATGACCAATGATTCATTGCCAAGCTTCTTCGAGCCTTGACCCTTTTTATATGAAGCATAGCTTTTCCCACTCGGGGCACTTTTTGTTCAACTTCCAACGAAAGCGTTTGTTCTCGTTGAGCTCCTTGAATTAGTCCAAAGCTTGGAGCACTTACACATATGGGTGAGAGTCCATTAGAAAAGTAGATGTATTGATAGTTTTTTGATTGTGTGCTTAATTTCAATCGGTCGTCACCTCTCACATATGGCTTGCTCCTGGAATTTTGTGCATAAATCGGCCCATGTCAGGCTTTGCTTGGTGCAACCGCTGGATCTTCCTTTTCAAGTCGTCTTGCTCCTTTTGCGTGCAAGTCGGCCTAATTCGAGCTCCTTCCTGAAATTGGCCCAAGACCTAGACGTGCCCACCTTGGTTTAGTCTCACGCAGGTCCTCCTCACCTTAGTCAGCTACCTGCCAAATTTGGGTGCCAACACTTTCATTATCATGGTAATGGCCCTGGGTGAAAACTTGGTCAGCGATGGCGTTGGTTGGCGTTGGTCCGAAGGGATAGGATGAGCTCGGCCTCTTTCTCTCGGTCAGCGGCGACCTTGGCTTCGACCTCCCATGCGGTGGCGATGAGGTGCCACCGACACACTTCTTGGTCTCATGATCATGCTCCTGCACCGTCAGTTCTTTCTTTGGCTTCATCGGAGTCGGCGAGGGCGGCGGGCGTGGTGGTGGGGGTGGCAACATCCTCCATCGCTCTTTAAGGCTTGCGGGGTTGTGCCGACGGAATTTGTATGGGAGTAGTGGAGGGAGAGGGAGTGAGAATGTATTGTTGGCGGGAACGCATTGTCCGCGCAACCGCATTCTCAGCCCATGGGCTGAAATGGGCCGTCGATGTTAGTCCATGGCGCTCAGTCCGTTTGGGTCGCACTACTAGGTCATGCCCCTTGTCCATGCAGACACATTTGGATAGCCTATGTTCGTTTGCACTGGCCCGCTGGAGATGCCCTAACATCCAATCCCACCAAATCAAATATAAGAAGGAACATGGATGTTCAGTTTGAGGCCATGGGCTTCTGGCATGCACCATTGAAATTTTCACATCTTGTTTTGGAGTTGTCCATTTGCCTCAAGTAGGTGGGATTTCATATGTTCTCAAAGAACAAGGAGTTTATCTGAACTAGAAGCCATTGAAGATGCCAAACAGAAACTAAATCGTCCTTTCACAATGGAGATCATAATTCTTTCCGCATGGAGTATTTGGATCATTCGAAACAATAAAAAATTTCAGCAACCAGGAGGCCATGTACAATCAAGAACTAAGACTGTTGGGTTTCAGAATGAAAACAAGAAACAAGACCAGCATTACAAGGATTGGATAACTACTAGTAGTAGACGTTATATAACTTTTTTTTTCTTGTTTGAACCGTTTCTTCTGCCCACTTGTATATATCCACTGTACATATCAGACACTTTGCTTGTTAAATTAATAAGAAAATGTGGTGGGAAACTCTCCCATTGTTTCACCTCAAAAAAGTTGTAAATGAGAAACGCCAATGGGTCTAATGAATAGAATCATCTCCAACGTTGCACAAACGTGAGAGATCATAAAGTAGATATGATAACTGGTGTGATAACGAATAAACATGTTTAATGTTGCATACGTGGGCGACTCAACTCAACCAACTTTCGATCGTATCGAGATTTCGGTCACAACACCAAAGTTATTGAGTTTGGCTATAGCTATCAACGTGAGTTTGCGCGTCTACTAAAAATCCCATCATAATTTTTTAAATTTTTGCTACTATCCTTCTTTCTAGCCATTCATCAACCTATGATATATATGCACCCCCCACAGGTCCAGCAAATCGAGAATTCAACATTAAGCATCCACATAAATAAGTAAAGAAGAAAAAAAGTTTGTGGGAATCGGATAATAGCTTGTTCATACTTCGCAGACTAACAAAAAGAACGTACTGTAGGTCGATTACTCCCTAGCAGGGCCCAAGTTTCGTCGCTATTTGGAACCCACTATTCCGAGCTATTAGATGGATCAAGGACGTGGCCGGCAAAGAGGACCGTGCTGGACTCCTCCTCCAGTATGAAGAAGGCAAACGGGTGGTCAGCAACGAAATGGAAAGGCGTTCTGTAGCACTGCAAAACGGATGTGGCGGCAGTGGAAACGGCTGCCTCGGTGCCTTCCTCATTCACCTCGACGACCGCCTTGTGGAACACATCCTCCACCCGCAGCTTCATGTCCCGGCCGGAGTCGTCCACCATGTCAGACAGGTCGGCCTCCTCACAGAACGCTGCCCGGAGCCCCAAGGTTTGGAGAGTCTCTTTCATGCTGCAGGAGAAGGATAGCT
>NC_061510.1:209426179-209441969 GCF_022539505.1 Lolium rigidum
GAAACACCGGAGGCTTTCATCAAAGGACAAATTGACGGTCCGCCAGAACTCGACTTTGAATAGGTAACGATGCTTGGTAATGAAAAGTTCGCGATTTACTTTCCGAACATTATTTTTGTTGTTTTTGGAAAATAAGAAAAATTACGAGATCGAAACGGAGTGGAAAGGACGCACGAGGGCGTGACACCACGAGCCGGCGCGGCCTGGCTCGGGCCGCGCCGACCTATGGTGGCACCGCCTCGTCGCCCCTTTCCGACTCTAGTTCGATCCGGTACTTTCCGTTTGTTCTGAAATTTTTATTATAAAATCCCCCGGACCCCTGGAGGTCCGTATATCGTTCTCTCGACGTGTTTTGTTTCAAGCTGTTTCTGCCAGGATTTGTTTTAGATCTAAAGCCATCATGTCTTCATCGGGAACTCCTGAGAACAGCTCCTGCAAGGATGTTGGCAACTTGTACATGGAGGAGCTGAGGATGCACCCAAAGGAGTTGATGCTCGTCGAGGGAAAACTGCAGATCAAAGATGTTCAGGGTCCCAAAGGAGAAGGAAGCTTGGAAGACAGGATGGAGAAGCTAGAACAAGAGGTCTTCAATTACAAGAAGATGGCCGAGCGTGAAGTGGATATCTTTCACAAGATTGTGTCCGAACTCATTGCTTGAACACGAAAGGAAAGCTGCAAAGCTATGTGGCGACATCCTTTCACTTCACGACACCACCAACAAACTCCAAGCTCAACTCTATGACATTCATAATCAGAACTGTGAGTATGAAAACAGGTTTAAACATATAAGCCGTGCTGCTAGTTTCAGGATTCCCGAGACCAAGATGTCATTTGTTGATGGAGAGCCACTATCTTGGAAGTCTGAAGACGGGAATTCATCACCACCATCGCCAAAGGAGTAATCCATCATCGGTATTGGCATCCCCTTGGTTTGTTCCAAGCTTGGGGGAGTGCCGCGGTATCACATCATTACTACCTTTTACTTTTTACTATCAAGTAGTGTCATATCATGAGTAGGGAAGTTATCGTATAAGATAGGTTGCAGTGTGGAAGTACCTCTCCTTTAGTTTGTCTATGTATCCCTTGGTGTGAGTTATCGTTATGGAATATTAATGAGAAGTCTTATCATTTACATATTGCACACCTTATTTTAGTTTGCAATTTCTACTATATGATTGATCTTGATTTTAGTATTGGTACCACTTTGGGAGCATTAAGTAAATCTATTTGGTTTTGGCAAACTTAGCAATGGTCAATAGCAACAACACTTTGAGTTCAAGAAGAATAGGGGGAATACATGTAGAAGATATTATTATCTTTCTTATCAGTCCTTAGCTTAGTATTCTAAAGTTAAAATTGTTTGTGCTTACAAGTAAGATGCATGATTGTTTCTATCACATGTATATTTGTTTGTTTCCCTCAACTCCTATGCTTGCTATTTAACCTTGCTAGCCAAAGACCTGTACTGAGAGGGAATACTTCTCGTGCATCCAAACCTGAACCCAAACCTATGCCAATTGTGTCCACCATATCTACCTACTATGTGGTATTTTCTGCCATTCCAAGTAAATACTTCATGTGCTACCTTTAAACAATTCAAAAACTTATTACTTCTTATTTGTGTCAATGTTTTATAGCTCATGAGGAAGTATGTGGTGTCTTATCTTTCAGTCTTGTTAGGCAGCCTCCACTAAAGGACTAGTGGCTTCATCCACTTATCCTATAATTTTGCAATAAGAGCTGGCAACGGGGTTCCCAGCCCCAATTAATCAACTTTCATTAATAATTCTCTTCACATGTTTTGCCCTGATTCATCAGTAAGCAACTTAATTTTGCAATAGACACTCCTCCATGGTATGAGATTGTTGGAAGGCACCCGAGGATTCGGTTAGCCATGGCTTGTGTAAGCAAAGGTTGGGGGGAGTGTCATCCTTAAACAAACTAAAATACATGTGTAAACAAAAGAGAAGAGGGATGATCTACCTTGCAGGTAGAGATAACGTCCTTCATGGGAGCCGCTCTTTGGAGGTGCTGTTTGGCAAGGGGGTTAGAGTACTCGCTACCGGTCGTTGACAACGACAAACACCTCTCAAAACTTTACTTTTATTCTCTTTATATGATTTCAAAACTGAAAAAGCTCTAGCACATGATTTAATCTCTGCTTCCTCTGCGAAGGGCCTGTCTTTTACTTTATGTTGAGTCGAGTAAACCTATTTCCCTCCATCTCAAGCAAGCATTTGAGTTGTTGTGATCAAACTATTATATTGTGATTTGCTTCATCATGTCTTTACTCTTTCTTGTTTAGTACAAGTTTTACCTGAATGAATATAGCTTTGAAAGTCATCAATGATTAATATGATTGAGTATGCAAGTTTACCATAAGCTTTATTATAAGAGCGCTGCTCAATAGATAAGTATAATCTATTAGCTGTTCTCTGACCAAGAACAAAGTTTGCCATCACCAATTATGATTTCTTATGCACCTTTATTTGTGATTACCTTATACTTGTTTCAAGTTGAGTTATATGAGGAAGTTGTTTACTATAATGTCTTGTGTGAATGAATATGATGCTTCTTGTCCGTATTTTGTTTATCGACTCTTCACTCCATAAACATGCGGTCCTCGTTTACCGAGTTCGGTTTCGCTTGGGGACAAGCGAAGTCTAAGCTGGGGGGAGTTGATACGTCCAATTTGCATCACTATTTTATATCATAATTTGCTGTTATTCATTGATATATTTCATATTGGGACACAATACTTATGTTATTTCATCTATTTTGCATGTTTCATGATTATTTGGATATCGAGCACCGGAGCCAGGATTCTGCTGGAAAAAGCACCGTCAGGATGCAATATTTCGGAAGATCAACTGTGGAAGGAAGTTTTACCAAAAATCCTATTTTTCCAGATGACGGAGGAAGCCGGAAGGGGAGCCGGCTGGACCCAGGGTGGACCCACACCATAGGGTGGCGCGGCCCATGGCTCGGCCGCGCCACCATGTGGTGTGGGGCCCCCTCGGCCTCTTTCGCCTCCTTTTCTTCGCGAAACCCTTCGTCCCGAAGACCGAAGCCACGGAGGAATCCTCACGAAGGGTTACGGCCCGCCTGCGCGGGCGGAGAACACCAGAGAGAAAAGAGCTCTCCGATGGGCAGGAATCCGCCGGGGAAATTCCCTCCCGGAGGGGGAAATCGACGCCATCGTCACCGCCATCGAGCTGGACACCATCTCCATCACCACCATCATCATCTCCATCATCATCACCGCCATCTCCACCGCTGGACATCGTCACCGCTGTAGCAATTTGGGTTTGATCTTGATTGTTTGATAGGGAAACTCTCCCGATACTGATTTCTACTTGTTGTTGATGCTATTGAGTGAAACCATTGAACCAAGGTCTATGTTCAGATTGTTATTCATCATCATATCACCTCTGATCATGTTCTATATGATGTCTCGTGAGTAGTTCGTTTAGTTCTTGAGGACATGGGTGAAGTCTAAATGTTAGTAGTGAACTATGGTTGAGTAATATTCAATGTTATGATATTTAAGTTGTGGTGTTATTCTTCTAGTGGTGTCGTGTGAACGTCGACTACACGACACTTCACCATTTATGGGCCTAGGGGAATGCATCTTGTACTCGTTTGCCAATTGCGGGGTTGCCGGAGTGATAGAAACCTAAACCCCGTTGGTATATCGATGCAGGAGGGATCGCAGGATCTCAGAGATTAAGGCTGTGGTTAGATTTATCTTAATTACTTTCTTGTAGTTGCGGATGCTTGCAAGGGGTATAATCACAAGTATGTATTAGTCCTAGGAAGGGCGGTACATTAGCATAGGTTCACCCACACAACACTTATCAAAACAATGAAGATTAATCAACCGTATGTAGCGAAAGCACTAGACTAAAATCCCATGTGTCCTCGAGAACGTTTGGTCATTATAAGTAAACAAACCGGCTTGTCCTTTGTTCTAAAAAGGATTGGGCCACTCGCTGCAATTATTTCTCTCGCATTTTACTTACTCGTACTTTATTCATCCGTTACATCAAAACCCCACGAATACTTGTCTGTGAGCATTTACAGTGAATCCTTCATCAAAACTGCCTGTCAACACCTTCTGCTCCTCGTTGGGATCGACATTCTTACTTATCGAAGATACTACGATACACCCCCTATACTTGTGGGTCATCATTTGGCTAAAGTGAATTTGCCAATCACCAAGAAGCGAAAGCTTGGACCAAAAACCGTGGACTGTGTCTTTCTTGGCTATGCTGCCCATAGCATTGCTTATAGATTTCTTGTGGTGAAATCTGGAGTGGACGACATGAATGTTGGCACCATATTTGAATCAAGAGATGCTACATTCTTTGAGGATATATTTCCTATGAGAGATATGCATGGCATGTCTAGTTGGGAATCTGATCCAATACATGAAACTCCTATGGAGACTGATGAGGAATCTGATGATGAGAGTTCAGATTCTGATGAAGATGACAATGAAGCTCCCACAAGGAGTAAGAGACAAAGGAATGCAAAGTATTTTGGTAATGATTTCATTGTGTATCTTGTGGATGATACTCCCACTACCATTTCAGAAGCACTCGCATCTTCTGATGCAGACTACTAGAAGGTAGCGGTTCAAAGCGAGATGGATTCCATCTCTAATGGAACGTGGGAGTTAACTGAGCGTTGATAACCCACAAGTATAGGGGATCGCAACAGTCTTCGAGGGAAGTAAAACCCAAATTTATTGATTCGACACAAGGGGAGGTAAAGAATACTTATAAGCCTTAACAACTGAGTTGTCAATTCAGCTGCACCTGGAAAAGCACTAGTAACGGGGTGATGTGAAAGCGACGACGATATGAGAGCAATAGTAACGAGTAACACAGCAGCGATACATGATAACACAAAGGAAATGACACCAGAAAATAGTTGATACTACTTCCAATGTCATATAGGAACGAGTATATGATGATGAGAGATGGACCGGGGTTCCCAGCTATCCTCACTAGTGGTAACTCTCCAATAACAAGTGACAAGTGTTGGGTGAACAAATTACGAGTTGGGCAATTGATAGGATTGAAAGCATTAAGACAGAACATCAAGATTATTAATCATGTAGGCATGTTTTCCATATATAGTCATACGTGCTCGCAATGAGAAACTTGTATAACATCTTTTGTCCTACCGATCGGTGGCAGCAGGGCCTCAAGGGAGTCTATCGGCTATTAAGGTACTCCTTTTAATAGAGCACCGGAGCAAAGCATTAACACTTGGTGAAAACATGTGATCCTCATATCTAAGCCTTCCCCTCCGGTTATCCCAGATTCTTGTCACTGCGGGGCCTCGGGTTCCGGACATAGACATGTGCAAACAACTTGTAGATACAATCTAAGCAATAAGTATAGAGCTTAAATCTAAGATCATGCCACTCGTGCACTAGTGACAAGCATTAAACACAACAAGATTGCAGCAACAATAACTTCACAAACTTTATAGATAGGCTGATCATAATGTAACAATTCATCGGATCCCAACAAACACAACACCGATTACATCAGATGAATCTCAATCATGTAGGGCAGCTCATGAGATCATTGTATTGAAGTACATGGGAGAGAGAGTACCAACTAGCTACAGCTAGAACCCGTAGTCCATGGGAGAACTACTCACAGAGCATGATGGAGGCGGTGGCGTCGATGGAGATGGCTTCCGGGGGCACTTCCCCGTCCCGGCGGCGTGTCGGAACAGAGACTTCTGTTCCCCGAAACGGAGTTTCGCGATGGCGGCGGCGCCCCTGGAGTCTTTCTGGAGTTTCGTCAATTGGTTTCGCATTTTTAGGTCGCAAGGGACTTTATAGGCGAAGAGGCGGAGTCGGAGGGGCCACGGGGCCCCCTCCCCATAGGCTGGCGCGGCCAGGGGGCCACCCGCGCCGCCATATGGTGTGGGCCCCTGCTGCCCGCCTCCGACTCTCCTTCGGTGTTCTGGAACCTTCCGGGGAAAATAAGATATTTGGTCTTTGTTTCGTCGAATTCCGAGAATATTGCCCGAACAGCCTTTCTGGAACCAAAAACAACAGAAAACAGGAACTGGAGCTGTGGCATCTTGTTATTAGGTTAGTTCCGGAAAATGCATGAAATCATTATAAAGTGTGAGCAAAACATGTAGGTATTGTCATAAAACTAGCATGGAACATCAGAAATTATAGATACGTTGGGGACGTATCAAGCATCCCCAAGCTTAGTTCCTACTCGCCCTCGAGTAGGTAAACGATAAAAAGAATAATTTCTGTAGTGACATGCTACTTACATAATCTTGATCATACTATTGTAAAGCATATGAGATGAATGCAGTGACTCAAGGCAACTATCTATAGTTGCTAACCAAATAGATAACATATAGCAAAAAAATTCATGAATAGTACTTTCAAGACAAGCATCAAAAAGTCTTGCATAAGATTTAACTCATAAAGCAATAGATTCAAAGTAAAATGCATTGAAGCAACACAGAGGAAGATTTAAGTTTCAGCAGTTGCTTTCAACTTTCAACATGCATATCTCATGGATAATTGTCAACACAAAGTAATATGATGAGTGCAAATAAGCAAGTATGTAAGAATCAATGCACAGTTGACACAAGTGTTTGCTTCTAAGATGGAAGGAAGTAGGTAAACCGACTCAACATAAAGTAAAAGAAAGGCCCTTCGCGAGGGGAAGCAGGGATTAAATCATGTGCTAGAGCTTTTTAAGTTTTGAAATCATATAGAGAGTATAAAAGTAAAGTTTTGAGAGGTGTTTGTTGTTGTCAACGAATGTTAGTGGGCACTCTAACCCCCTCATCAAACAGACTTTCAAAGAGCGGCTCCCATGAAGGACGTTATCTCTACCAGCAAGGTAGATCATCCCTCTTCTCTTTTGTTTACAAATGTATTTTAGTTTTATTTATGGATGACACTCCTCCCAACCTTTTGCTTACACAAGTGATGGCGTGCAAGACACACGTCCGTTGGGAACCCCAAGAGGAAGGTGTGATGCGTACAGCAGCAAGTTTTCCCTCAGTAAGAAACCAAGGTTATCGAACCAGTAGGAGTCAAGGATCACGTGAAGGTCGTTGGTGACGGAGTGTAGTGCGGCGCAACACCGGGGATTCCGGCGCCAACGTGGAACCCGCACAACACAATCAAAGTACTTTGCCCCAACGTAACGGTGAGGTTGTCAATCTCACCGGCTTGCTCGTAAACAAAGGATTAGATGTATAGTGTGGAAGATGATGTTTGTTTGCGAAGAACGAGTAAAGAACGAGTTTGCAGTAGATTGTATTTCAGATGTAAAGAATTGGACCGGGGTCCACAGTTCACTAGTGGTGTCTCTCCCATAAGATAAATAGCATGTTGGGTGAACAAATTACAGTTGGGCAATTGACAAATAAAGTAGACATAACAATGCACATACATATATCATGATGAGTACTATGAGATTTAATCAGGGCATTACGACAAAGTACATAGACCGCTATCCAGCATGCATCTATGCCTAAAGAGTCCACCTTCAGGTTATCATCCAAATCCCTTCCAGTATTAAGTTGCAAACAACAGACAATTGCATTAAGTATGGTGCGTAATGTAATCAACACAAATATCCTTAGACAAAGCATTGATGTTTTATCCCTAGTGGCAACAGCACATCCACAACCTTAGAACTTTACGTCACATCGTCCCGCATTCAATGGAGGCATGAACCCACTATCGAGCATAAATACTCCCTCTTGGTGTCACAAGTATCAACTTGGCCAAAGCCTCTACTAGAAACGGAGAGCATGCAAGAACATAAACAACATATATGATAGATTGATAATCAACTTGACATAGTATTCAATATTCATCGGATCCCAACAAACACAACATGTAGCATTACAAATAGGTGATCTTGATCATGATAGGCAGCTCACAAGATCTAACATGATAGCACAATGAGGAGAAGACAACCATCTAGCTACTGCTATGGACCCATAGTCCAGGGGTGAACTACTCACGCATCGATCCGGAGGCGATCATGGCGATGAAGAGCCCTCCGGGAGATGATTCCCCTCTCCGACAGGGTGCCGGAGGCGATCTCCTGAATCCCCCGAGATGGGATTGGCGGCGGCGGCGTCTCTGGAAGGTTTTCCGTATCGTGGCTCTATGTACTGGGGTTTTCGCGACGAAGGCTTTAAGTAGGCGGAAGGGCGGAGTCGGAGGCGTCACGAGGGGCCCACACACTAGGGCGGCGCGGGCCCCTCCTTGGCCGCGCCGCCTTGGTGTGTCGCCACCTCGTGGCCCCACTTCGTATCTCCCTCGGTCTTCTGGAAGCTTCGTGGAAAAATAAGACCCTGGGCGTTGATTTCATCCAATTCCGAGAATATTTCCTTTGTAGGATTTCTGAAACCAAAAATAGCAACTGGCTCTTCGGCATCTCGTCAATAGGTTAGTGCTGGAAAATGCATAATAATGAGATAAAATGTATATAAAACATGTGAGTATCATCATAAAAGTAGCATGGAACATAAGAAATTATAGATACGTTTGAGACGTATCAACAAGCCATGGCTAACCGAATCCTCGGGTGCCTTCCAACATTCACATACCATGACGGAGTGTCTATTTGCAAAATTAAGTGGCTTACTGATGAATCAGGGCAAAACATGTGAAGAGAATTATTAATGAAAGTTAATTAATTGGGGCTGGGAACCCCGTTGCCAGCTCCTTTTGCAAAATTATTGGATAAGCGGATGAAGCCACTAGTCCATTGGTGAAAGCTACCCAACAAGATTGAAAGATAAAACACCACATATTTCCTCATGAGCTATAATACATTGACACAAATAAGAGATAATAACTTTTGAATTGTTTAAAGGTAGCACATGAAGTATTTACTTGGAATGGCAGAAAAATACCACATAGTAGGTAGTTATGGTGGACACACATGGCATAGGTTTTGGCTCAAGGTTTTGGATGCACGAGAAGCATTTCCTCTCAGTACAAGGCTTTGGCTAGCAAGGTTGTTTGAAGCAAACACAAGTATGAACCGGTACATCAAAACTTACATAAGAACATATTGCAAGCATTATAAAACTCTACACTGTCTTCCTTGTTGCTCAAACACTTGTACTAGAAAATATCTAGACCTTAGAGAGACCAATCATGCAAACCAATTTCAACAAGCTCTACGGTAGTTCTCCACTAATAGGTTCAAACTACATGGTGCAAGAGCTTAATCATGATCTACTTGAGAGCTCAAAACAATTGCCAAGTATCAAATTATTCAATACAATATGAAGCATTTTCTGTTTCCATCCAAATAACAATAAGTGCAATAGCTTCCAACTTTTGTCATGTACATTAAAAGTAAAACGAAGAACACCAGTGTTCATATGAAAAAGCGGAGCGTGTCTCTCTCCCACACAAGGATTGCTAGGATCCGATCTTATTCAAACAAAAACAAAAATAAAAACACACAGACGCTCCAAGTAAAGCACATAAGATGTGACCGAATAAAAATATAGTTTCACTAGAGGTGACCTGATAAGTTGTTGATGAAGAAGGGGATGCCTTGGGCATCCCCAAGATTAGACGCTTGATTCTTCTTGAAATATGCAGGGATGATCCACGGGGGCATCCCCAAGCTTAGACTTTTCACTCTTCTTGATCATATATCATCCTCCTCTCTTGACCCTTGAAAACTTCGTTCACACCAAACTTCTCATAAACTTCATTAGAGGGGTTAGTACTCAAAAAAAACTTTAATCCACTTTAGTCCTGTAGTGACAAATTGCAAGAACTCAATAAAACATTAGCTACAGCTCTCCACGTCTAGAAAGCCTTGCTTAAAGTCCACAAGAGACAATGCAAAAAACAGAGACAAAATCTGTCAAAACAGAACAGCCAGTAAAGACGAATTTTTTAAAGGTACTTCCGTTGCTCAAATCAGAAAACTCAAAACTAATGAAAGTTGCGTACATATCTGAGGAACACGCATGTAAATTGGCAGAATTGTTTGGGTTTCCTACAGAGAGACCTACTCAAATTCGTGACAGATAGAAATCTGTTTCTGCGCAGAAATCCAAATCTAGCATCAACCTTCTATTAGAGACTTTACTTGGCACAACATTGCAATAAAATAAAGATAATGAGAGGTTGCTACAGTAGTAACAACTTCCAAGACACAACAAAATAGTAGCAAAATAAAAACATGGGTTATCTTCCAAGAAGTGCTTTCTTTATAGCCATTAAGATGGGCTCAGCAATTTTAATGATGCTCACATAAGGATGAGAGTTGAAACGAAGAGAGCATCAAAAGAAAGTTCAAAACACATTTGAGTCTAACCCACTTCCTATGCATAGGAATCTTGTACACAAATAAATTCATGAAGAACAAAGTGACAAGCATAGGAAGATAAAACAAGAGTAACTTCAAAATTTTCAGCATATAGAGAGGTGTTTTAGTACCATGCAAATTTCTACAACCATATTTTCCTCTCTCATAATAATTTTCAGTACCTTCATGAATAAACTCAACAATATAACTATCACATAAAGCATGTTTTTCATGATCCATAAACACATAATTTTTATCAAGCTCAAAAATAATGGGATCAAAACTTTCAAACCCACTTTTATCAATAATATAACAAGATGATTGATCAATCTCAAAAGATATGGGACTCCTAGATTAAGTCAAGATCTCTCCAATCCCGTTTTCATTAGTAGTACAATTAATATTATCAAGTAACATAGGACCATCATCTAGAGATTTATCATAAACATTTGCCAAGCAAAACTCTTTAGTACCATGCATTTCGACATCAGGCACAAACAAAGCATTATCATAAGATTTATCAAAATAGCATGGATTATCATAAATAACAGTAGCATAATTATTCTCACAAGTTTTACTCATAGGGAATATTTCAAGAGAATCCACAGGAACATAACATTCATCCGCCTTTGGTAAGCATGGAGGACAATCAAATAGTGTAAGAGATAAAGAGTTACTCTCATTAGAAGGTTGGCATGGGTAGCTAATCCATTCTTCCTCCTTTTGTTCACCACTCTCCTCTTCTTTTTCATCCAGTGAGCTTTTAGGTTCATCAATTTCCTCCTCTTTTTCATCCAATGAGCTTTCAGGTTCATCAATTTCTTCTTCCACTGGTTCCTGCAAATTGTGAGTGCATTCTTGTGCATTAATGAGTCTCTCTTTATAATCAATGATATAAGGATTATCGATATAACTTTCTATGCAAAAATTAAGGATAGAAGAGACATAATCTTTAAGGTCCTTACAAACAACACAAGTTTCATAATTTTTAGCCATGAAGGATTCTAGCTCAGAAGCTCCCATAAATATGACAAATTGTCCTACCTCTTCGAACCCAAAATGAATATAGCTATTCCAATTATAGTTCTTAATTAAAACTTCCCCACTAAAGCCACATTGGAATTTAAGATGTTTAGTATCCTGTTTAGAGCAACAGTTTATATCATGGCGTTTAAGCAAGATTTTAGCAATTGTATTCAATTTTTCTATCACAGCACTCATGACTTTACCCGTTCTTGATTCTCTATAATTATTATATAATTATATAAGCTCCAAATAGGTTGTGGGTTCTCCCATAACAACAGTTTTTAATTTTTCGGTTTTTCAAATTTTTATGGATTTTTGGGTATATGAGAAAAGTAAAACAAAACAAAAAGAAACTAGACAAAGGTAAACTAAGCAAAATAATACTAGACAGAAATAAACTAAGCACAAATAAACTAGACAAAAGTAAACTAAGCAAATAAAATAAAACAGAGAGAGAGGTAGAGTGTACTCCCCAGGTGAACTTATGAGTAGAGCTATGCCTCCCCGGCAACAGCGCCAGAAAATAGTCTTGATAACCCACAAGTATAGGGGATCGCAATAGTCTTCGAGGGAAGTAAAACCCAAATTTATTGATTCGACACAAGGGGAGGTAAAGAATACTTATAAGCCTTAACAACTGAGTTGTCAATTCAGCTGCACCGGAAAAGCACTAGTAACAGAGGGTGATGTGAAAGCAGCGAGTGATATGAGAGCAATAGTAACAAGTAACACAGCGAGCGATACATGATACTTGATAACATAAAGGCAATGGCACCAGAAAATAGTTGATACTACTTCCAATGTCATATAGGAACGAGTATATGATGATGAGAGATGGACCGGGGTTCCCAGCTATCCTCACTAGTGGTAACTCTCCAATAACAAGTGACAAGTGTTGGGTGAACAAATTACAGTTGGGCAATTGATAGGATTGAAAGCATTAAGACAGAATATCAAGATTATTAATCATGTAGGCATGTTTTCCATATATAGTCATACGTGCTCGCAATGCGAAACTTGTATAACATCTTTTGTCCTACCAGCCGGTGGCAGCCGGGTCTCAAGGGAATCTACTGGCTATTAAGGTACTCCTTTTAATAGAGCACCGGAGCAAAGCATTAACACTTGGTGAAAACATGTGATCCTCATATCTAAGCCTTCCCTCCAGTTATCCCGATTCTTGTCACTCTGGGGCCTCGGGTTCCGGACATAGACATGTGCAAACAACTTGTATATACAATCTAAGCAATAAGTATAGAGATTAAATCTAAGATCATGCCACTCATGCACTAGTGACAATCATTAAACACAACAAGATTGCATCAACAATAACTTCACAAACTTTATAGATAGACTGATCATAATGTAACAATTCATCGGATCCCAACAAACACAACACCGATTACATCAGATGAATCTCAATCATGTAAGGCAGCTCATGAGATCATTGTATTGAAGTACATGGGAGAGAGAGTACCAACTAGCTACAACTAGAACCCGTAGTCCATGGGAGAACTACTCACGGAGCATGATGGAGGCGGTGGCGTCGATGGAGATGGCTTCCGGGGGAACTTCCCCGTCCCGGCGGCGTGCCGGAACAGAGACTTCTGTCCCCCGAAACGGAGTTTCGCGATGGCGGCGGCGCCCCTGGAGTCTTTCTAGAGTTTCGTCAATTGGTTTGGCATTTTTAGGTCGCAAGGGACTTTATAGGCGAAGAGGCGGAGTTGGAGGGGCCACGGGGCCCCCTCCCCATAGGCTGGCGCGGCCAGGGGGCCACCCGCGCCGCCATATGGTGTGGGCCCCCTGCTGCCCGCCTTCGATGTTCTGGAACCTTCCGGGGAAAATAAGATATTTGGTCTTTGTTTCGTCGAATTCCGAGAATATTGCCCGAACAGCCTTTCTGGAACCAAAGACAACAGAAAACAGGAACTGGCACTGTGGCATCTTGTTAATAGGTTAGTTCCGGAAAATGCATGAAATCATTATAAAGTGTGAGCAAAACATGTAGGTATTGTCAGAAAACTAGCATGGAACATCAGAAATTATAGATACGTTGGAGACGTATCAAGCGTCCTTATGTGTGCAAACCTGTAGGATGTAAATGGGTATTTAAGAAGAAGCTTCGAGCTGATGGTACTATTGAGAAGTACAAAGCTCGGCTTGTAGCTAATGGCTATACCCAAAAGGAAGGCGAAGATTTCTTCGATACCTACTCACCAGTGGCGAGATTGACCACCATTCGGGTACTACTGTCATTAGCTGCCTCACACGGTCTTCTCGTTCATCAAATGGACGTTAAGACGGCTTTCCTAAATGGAGAGTTGGACGAGGAAATTTACATGGAACAGCCTGATGGTTTCGTACTACAAGGTCAAGAAAGAAAGGTGTGTAAATTAAAGAAATCTTTGTATGGTCTCAAACAAGCTCCCAAACAATGGCATGAGAAGTTTGAAAGAACTTTGACATCTGTGGGCTTTGTTGTCAATGAAGCTGACAAATGTGTGTACTACCACCATGGTGGGGGTGAGGGAGTTGTCCTATGCTTGTATGTGGATGACATATTAATTTTTGGGACAAGTCTCAAAGTGATTAAGGAGGTAAAAACCTTCTTATCTCAGTGTTTCGAGATGAAAGATCTTGGAGAAGCTGATGTTATATTGAACATCAAGTTATTGAGAGATGGGAATAATGGGATTACACTTGTGCAATCTCATTATGTTGAGAAGGTATTGAGCAGATTTGGCTATGTTGATTGCAAATCTTGTCTCACACCTTATGACCCTAGTGTCTTGCTTCCAAAGAATGAAAAGGCAACTAGAGATCAATTAAGATACTCTCAAATCATTGGTTCACTCATGTATTTAGCTTGCGCTACGAGGCCTGATATCTCGTTTGCTGTATGCAAACTTAGCCGGTTTGTGGCCAACCCAGGAGATGATCATTGGCATGCTCTTGAGAGAGTGATGCACTATCTAAAGGGAACCATGAGTTATGGAATTCATTATACCGGGTATCCAAAAGGACTTGAAGGGTATAGTGATTCCAATTGGATTTCAGATGCTAAGATGAAGGACACAAGTGGATTTGTTTTCACTCTTGGTGGTGGCACTATTTCCTGGAAGTATTGCAAGCATACCATCTTAACGAGGTCAACTATGGAAGCATAACTCACATCATTAGATATTGCTACTGTCGAAGCGGAATGGCTTCGTGAGCTCTTGATGGACTTGCCTATGGTTGAAAAACCAATACCGGCCATCCTCATGAACAGTGATAATCAAACTGTGATTATTAAAGTGAAAAGTTCTAAGGATAATATGAAAAGTTCCAAACATATCAAGAGGAGATTGAAGTCTGTCAGAAAACTGAAGAACTCCGGAGTGATAGCATTGGATTATGTCCAAAGTGCTAAAAATCTGGTAGATCCTTTCACAAAAGGACAAGAAACATGATAGACCTTGCATCGAGGGAGATGGGTTTGAGACCCACCTGAGTTGCCGAGGGGGTAACCCAACCTATGTGATCGAAAATTCCGTGAACTAGGACCTGGGAAAACAAACCGGAGCAACTGAGTTGAGAGAAATTTTAATACTCCCACTCCGCTGCAGATGCAATTCTCTCATAGCTACTGTAAGGCAGGTTGACAATGTCTTAATGTGTTCTGAGCGGCTCTTGATGAGCGAAGATGCTGTCCTACAGGGCGATCTTTTGAAGAACACACCTATACGAGTGACACTACTGGTCATAGTGTGGGAGATTTAGGTGAATCTCTAGTAAGCTCATGAAGGGCCGAGGTGTATGATTTATAAGCTCCACCCGAGGGGAAGGCTATGGTAGCCTAGTACCGTGCCGGCATTGAGTGAAACTTACTGCACAAAGACTGATAATTCAAGGCATAGTCCATTGTTCAGTTGTAGTCAAGCGTAACTACTTGTCTAGGTGGAAGTTCAACTTAACAGTCTCCACTGAAGTACATGTATATTAAACAGTGAATGGAACTAATGTGCCATCTGATGTGCATATGAGATCTGGTGGGGGATTGTTGAATGTAGATGGGCTTGTCGAGGGTACTCCTCGCCAATGCCCTCCGATAGGGGCTTAGGGTTGACGGAATCCTGTAAGCTGACACGAGACATCGGTTCACAGACAAGCGGGGAGAGCGATTTACCCAGGTTCGGGGCCTTCGATGAGGTAAAACCCTTACGTCCTGCCTGTCTGTTCTTGATTATGATGATAATGGGTTACAATGGGGTGCCGAATAGTTCGGCTGAGATCTCGTCGAGATGGCTGTTGCTAAGATGCCCTAGCTCTAAGCTTTCTCGGCTAAGATGGCTAAGATTGATTGTGTGTCCCTCGACAGAGCCCTCTCCTGGTCTTTATATAGGAGGCCAGGTCTCAAGGGTCCTAAC
>NC_061510.1:209442069-209483833 GCF_022539505.1 Lolium rigidum
CTCATAATCGAAAAATGCAGCTATTGCTAACAAAATCCTCACGGATTTTAGCTTCGCTACGGGTGAGAAAGTCTCATCGTAGTCAATTCCTTGAATTTGTCGGAAACCCTTTGCGACAAGTCGAGCTTTATAGACGGTAATATTACCATCAGACATCTGTTTTTCTCTTGAAGATCCATTTATTTTCGACGGCCTTTCGGCTATCGGGTAAGTCTACCAAAGTCCATACTTTGTTATCATACATGGATCCCATTTCGGATTTCATGGCCTCTTGCCATTTGTTGGAATCCGGGCTCATCATCGCTTCTTCATACGTCGCGGGGTCCTCATCATTGTTATCCACAATCATGACATTTAGACAAGGATCATACCAATCGGGAGTGGCACGTTCCCTTGTCGATCCGCGAGGTTCGGTAGTTTCCTCGTTCGAAGTTTCATGATCATTATCATTAGCTTCCTCTCGTTGCCGGTGTAGGCGGTACAGGTACATCTTCCGTCTTCGCGCTACTCGATCAACGAGTATAGATTCATTAATCTCATCGAGTTCTACTTTTCTTCCAGTCACTTCTTTAGTGAGAAATTCTTTCTCAAGAAAGGTTCCAGTTCTTAGCAACAAAGATTTTGCCTTCGGATCTGTGATAGAAAGTGTACCCTATAGTTTCCTTAGGGTATCCTATGAAGACGCATTTCTCCGCTTTGGGTTCTAGCTTGTCCGGTTGTAACTTTTTTACATAGGCTTCGCAACCCCAAACTTTAAGGAACGACAGACTTAGGTTTCTTATTAAACCATAATTCATACGGTGTCGTTTCTACGGATTTTGATGGTGCTCTATTTAAAGTGAATGCGAGTCTGTCTCTAATGCATAACTCCAAAATGATAACGGCAAATCGGTAAGAGACATCATAGAACGAACCATATCTAAGAGAGTTCGATTACGACGTTCGGACACACCGTTTCGTTGTGGTGTTCCCGGCGGTGTCAATTGTGAAAGTATTCCGCATTTCTTTAAATGCATGCCAAACTCATAACTTAGATATTCACCTCCGCGATCGGATCGTAGAAATTTAATCTTCTTGTTACGTTGATTTTCTACTTCACTTTGGAATTCCTTAAACTTCTCAAAAGTTTCGGATTTATGTTTCATGAAATAGATATACCCATATCTACTCGGATCATCCGTGAAGGTTAGAACATAACGATAACCACCGCGCGATGCTACACTCATTGGTCCGCACACATCGGTATGTATGATTTCCAATAAGTCGGTAGCTCGCTCCATCATACCGAGAAAATGGAGTCTTAGTCATTTTTCCCATTAGACATGCTTCGCATCTATCAAGTGACTCAAAGTCAAGTGATTCAAGTAATCCATCGGTATGGAGTTTCTTCATGCGTTTCACTCCAATATGACCAAGACGACGATGCCACATATAAGTAGAATTATCATTCAATTTAATTCGCTTAGCATCAATGTTATGTATATGCGTATCACTACTATCGAGATCTAATAGAAATAAGCCATTCTTTTGTGGTGCTCGACCATAAAAGATATTATTCATAAAAATAGAACAACCATTATTCTCGAGACTTGAATGAATAACCGTCTTGCATTAAACAAGATCCGGATATAATGTTCATGCTCAACGCAGGTACATAATAACAATTATTTAGGCTTAAAACTAATCCCGAAGGTAGATGTAGAGGAAGTGTGCCGATTGCGATCACATTGACCTTGGATCCGTTTCCAACGCGCATCGTCACTTCATCTTTCAGCGAGTTGTCGTTTATTCTTTAGTTCCTGTTTCGAGTTACAAATATGAGCAACCGAACCGAGTATCAAATACCCAGGTACTAGAACGAGAACTAGTGAGATAAACATCTATAACATGTATATCGGATATACCTTCTTTCTTCTTCTTGACAAGGCCGCTCTTCGGATCCGCCAAATACTTGGAGCAATTACGCTTCCAGGTGTCCCTTCTCCTTGCGGTAATAGCACTCGACATCGGACTTAGGGCCGTTCTTAGGTTTCATAGGAGGCGTGGCAGCTTTCTTGCCACCCTTCTTGAATTTTCCCTTAGACTTGCCCTGTTTCTTGAAGCCGGTGGTCTTGTTGACCATCAACACTTGGTGCTCTTTCTTGATCTCAATCTCAGCAGCTTTTAGCATGCCAAAGAGTTCGAGTAACTCCTTGTTCATGTTCCGCATATTGTAGTTCATCACAAAGTTCTTATAACTTGGTGGCGGTGATTGAAGGACACGATTAATCCCCGATCCGTTAGGAATCACTATTCCCAAGTCACCGAGTTTCTTCGCATGCCCGGTCATGGCGAGCATGTGCTCACTAATGGAGCTGCCTTCTTCCATCATACAGCTGAAGAAATGTTTCGATGCTTCATAGCATTCCACGGCCGCATGAGTCTCAAAAATAGCTTTCAGCTCATTCATCAACTCATGAGGATCGTGGTGCTCAAAACGTTTTTGAAGATCGGATTCCGGACGCACGGGATGGCACACCGAACTTGAGAGTACCGAGTTTTCCGAGTCTCGTAAACGGCTTTTACTTCATCGGTTTCGGTTTACTGCGGGAGGGTCACCTAGCGGTGCATCAAGCACATATTGCAGATTTCCGCCGAGAGGAAGATCCTCACATGACGGAACCAGTCGGTGAAGTTGCTACCGTTGCTCTTAAGCTTTTCTTTCTCTAGGAACTGGTTAAAATTGATTGAGGACGCCATCTCTACAACATATATTTGCAATAGTTTAGACTAAGTTTATGACAAATTGAGTTCAAATTTTGATTCAACATAATTAAAAATCTAGGTGAACTCCCACTCAAAACAATATCCCTCGCATTGTCTTAGTGATCACACGAACCAAATCCATCGCACCTTAAATCGATCATCACGAGAAAAGGTGTAATTTCAATGGCGAACACTCAAAGTGTTCATCATATCAATCATATGATTCATGCTCTACCTTTCGGTATCACGTGTTCCGAGACCATGTCTGTACATGCTATGCTCGTCAAGGCCACCTTAGTATCCGCATGTGCAAAACTGTCTTGCACCCGTTGTAAGTACTTATCGAATCTATCACACCCGATCATCACGAGATGCTTCGAAACGATAAGACTTGATAACGGTGCTACTAAGGATGAACACTTTATTATCTTGAGATTTTAGTGAGGGATCATCTTATAATGCTACCGTCGCGATCTAAGCAAAATAAGATGCATAAAAGGATTAACATCACATGCGGTTCATATGTGATATGATATGGCCCTTTTGTCTTTGCGCCTTTGATCTTCATCTCCAAAGCACGGACATGATCTCCATCATCTTCGGGCATGATCTCCATCATCGTCGGCGAAGCACCAAGGTCAATGGCGCCGTCTTCATGATTGTCCTCCATGTAGCAACTATTACAACTACTTTGAAATACTACTCAACATGAAATTTAAAGACAACCATAAGGCTCCTGCCGGTTGCCACAATACAATAATGATCATCTCATACATATTCATCATCACATTATGGCCATATCACATCACCAAACCCTGCAAAAACAAGTTAGACGCTCTCTAATTTGGTTTGCATATTTTACGTGGTTTAGGGTTTTCGATATAGATCTAATCTACCTACGAACATGAACCACAACGTTGATACTAATGTTGTCAATAGAAGAGTAAATTGAATCTTTACTATAGTAGGAGAGACGAGACACCCGCAAAGCCTCTTATGCAATACAAGTTGCATGTCGAACGAGGAACAAGTCTCATGAACGCGGTCATGTAAAGTTAGTCCGAGCCGCTTCATCCCACTATGCCATAAAGATGCAAAGTACTCAACTAAAGATAACAAGAGCATCAACGCCCACAAACCATTGTGTTCTACTCGTGCAACCATCTATGCATAGACACGGCTCTGATACCACTGTAGGACAACGTAGCATAGAAAACAAAAATTTTCCTACCGCGAACACGCAATCCAAGCCAAGATGCAATCTAGAAGACGGTAGCAACGAGGGGGTATCGAGTCTCACCCTTGAAGAGATTCCAAAGCCTACAAGATGAGGCTCTTGTTGCTGCGGTAGACGTTCACTTGCCGCTTGCAAAAGCGCGTAGAAGATCTTGATCACGATCGGTTCCGGCGCCACGAACGGGCAGCACCTCCGTACTCGGTCACACGTTCGGTTGTTGATGAAGACGACGTCCACCTCCCCGTTCCAGCGGGCAGCGGAAGTAGTAGCTCCTCTTGAATCCGACAGCACGACGGCGTGGTGTCGGTGGCGGTGTAGAAGTCCGGCGGAGCTTCGCTAAACTACGCGGACTATATGGAGGAGAAGGGGGCGGCTAGGGTTTGGGGAGAGGGGTGGCCGGCCACTCTATGGGGGGCGGCCAGCTTGTGGTCTTGGGGTGGCCGGCCCCCTCCCCTTGGTCCCTCATTATATAGGTGGAACCCCAAGAGGTGGTGTCCAAGTCTTCGAATAAGACCCGAACCAAAACCTTCCATAGGAGGGGGCAATCCTAGCCCAACTAGGACTCCCACCCAAAGGTGGGATTCCCACCTCCCATGTGGGGGTGGCCGGCCCCTATGGTGGAGTCCACTTGGGACTCCACCCCATCTAGGGCTGGCCGGCCATGGAGGTGGAGTCCCTTGTGGACTCCACCTTCCTTGGTGGTTTCTTCCGGACTTTTCTAGAACCTTCTAGAACCTTCCATAGAACCTTCCGCGACATTTTATTCACATAAAATGACATCCTATATATGAATCTTATTCTCCGGACCATTCCGGAACTCCTCGTGATGTCCGGGATCACATCCGGGACTTCGAACAAATATCCGAACTCCATTCCATAATTCAAGTACTACCATTTCAACATCCAACTTTAAGTGTGTCACCCTACGGTTCGAGAACTATGCGGACATGGTTGAGTACTCACTCCGACCAATAACCAATAGCGGGATCCGGAGATCCATAATGGCTCCCACATATTCAACGATGACTTTAGTGATCGAATGAACCATTCACATATATTACCAATTCCCTTTGTCTCGCGATATTTTACTTGTCCGAGGTTTGATCTTCGGTATCACTCTATACCTTGTTCAACCTAGTCTCTTGACAAGTACTCTTTACTCGTACCGTGGTATGTGGTCTCTTATGAACTCATTCATATGCTTGCAAGACATTAGACGACATTCCACCGAGAGGGCCCAGAGTATATCTATCCGTCATCGGGATGGACAAATCCCACTTGTTGATCCATATGCCTCAACTCATACTTTCCGGATACTTAATCCCACCTTTATAGCCACCCATTTACGCGAGTGGTGTTTGGTGTAATCAAAGTACCTTTCCGGTATAAGTGATTTACATGATCTCATGGTCATAAGGACTAGGTAACTATGTATCGAAAGCTTATAGCAAATAACTTAATGACGAGATCTTATGCTACGCTTAATTGGGTGTGTCCATTATATCATTCACACAATGATATAACCTTGTTATTAATAACATCCAATGTTCATGATTATGAAACTAATCATCCATTAATCAACAAGCTAGTTTAAGAGGCATACTAGGGACTTCTTGTTTGTCTACATATCACACATGTACTAATGTTTCGGTTAATACAATTCTAGCATGATATATAAACATTTATCATAAACATAGAGATATAAATAATAACTACTTTTATTATTGCCTCTAGGGCATATCTCCTTCAACCACCTCGAGTCGTCACGTCCTATAGCTATAGCACCTTGCTGAACACCTCGGGGAAGATGAAGAAGTTGGAACACTCTGAGAGCCAAGACAGTCATGTCGTGTTGCAGTCCTCTGAGCAAGCACCACCGCGAGCAAAGTGACCCTTGTTGATGTGCGTCATTGGCATGGGAGAATCCATGCGCTTCTTGGATCTCGATCACAAAATGACCTGGTTGTCGATGAACTCTCGCCCCACCCTCAAGCACCAAATGCTTGCTCCTAAACATTACTTTTTTTAGGGAAACAAAATATATTAAACTAGCAAGCCGCCTCATTAAAAATCTTCCAGTTCCCTTAGGTATCCTGGTAAGGAAAGGAGACGTCTGAAACTTGCTGTCACCATCATAGAATTGTTACGTCATTTGCGAGCTTGCTAAGAATAAACCTAGGAGGCTCATCGACCCAAGTACAAGAACTAAAAGAAACTTTAGCAAGCTCGTGTGCTACCTGATTTGCTTCCCCATTACAATACTCATTAGAAACATCACCAAAGCCACTCCAAAGGATAATACAGTTGTTATATATAGCAGCTGAGGTTGTAGCTGATAACCCCCCATGCTTCATAGTTTCCATCACTTGAGCATAATCCGTTTGAATAATGAAGTTATTACATCCAATCCTTTGCGCCAAAGTAAGGCCTTCACGGAAAGCGTAAGCTTCCGCCATATGAGCATCCACTACATGGGGTAAAAACACTTGTGATGCTGCCACACATTGTCCCGTGCGTAGTCTCTAATAATCACTCCCGTTGCTCCATTTCCTGAGTCAACATCAAAAGTTGCATCAATATTGATCATAAGTTTCCCTTCTAGCGGCTTCTTCCATCCTTCCTTCTTCTTCGCTTGTGGTTGTTTCAAAGACATCATATAGTTTCTAGTAATAACCACTATTGACATTGATGAACGGAAAGGAGCTTGCACATTTTCACCATGCACTATTTTCCTTCTCTCCCACCAAATGTACCAACCAGCAGTCACGATCAATTCAGCAAAACCAATATTATCCAGATCTTGTAACCGGCCTCCTTTCATAATAATATCTTGTACCACAACCGATCCAGACCGATCTAGATTTAGCACTTCATTCAATTGATTTGCTATACCCAAATTTCTCCAAATCTCTTCCGCTCTAGCGCATGTAAAAAGCATATGCTTAATGTCTTCACACCCTAACCTGCAAATAGGGCATCCCCCATGATTACCAATATGTCTATTAGCGAGCACACCCCGACACAGAATCATACCATGTAAGACTCTCCATCCAAAAATCTTGATTTTACTAGGGACTTCGACACTCCATAGTTGTTTCAAAATCGGGTTACTTGCACTCTGAGCAATATTTTGGTTCCTCTCTTTCTCCCAAAACGATAATCCCATTGACGATAATATGCTGATCTGATCATGAAAAGACCAATTTTATTATAATGCCAGCTACCAGATCCTCTCTCTCGGTTGTCAAAGGGATTTGTAGAATTTTGTGAGCATCTATGGGCCAGAATATTGACTCAATAATCTCCGAGTCCCACTGTCCATATATAGGATTTATAAGATCACTTACATATTGTAGAATATTATTACCCTTCGGTGTCATGATCTTCAAATTGTGACTTGAGGGTATCCAACAATCCTCCCGGATATTGATTGGAGTACCATCTCCTACCCTCTAGATATAGCCTTTTTTAAATTCCTACCATAGCCGGCAAACCAAGAGATTTGTCACTAAGGGATTCTATCATAATATTTAGGATTTGAAATACCTCAGCTCGCTCCTCCACCACCGTATTGTTACTGAAGAAAATACTTGATTTATCTTCACTAATTTTCTGGCCCGAATTAAACAGTAGCTTTCCAAAATTTCCTTCAGCTTGAAAGCGTTTTTTCCTGACCACACGCATAAGAATTAAACAATCATCTGCAAATAACAAATGAGGAACCATTGGCGCATCCTGACATACATGCACCCCTTATATTTATCCTCTTGTTTCAACACTCTTCAACATGCAAGATAAACCTTCTGCAACTAGCAAGAATAAGTACGGAGACAGGGGTTCCCCTGTCTGAGCCCCCTCGTCGGTGTAAACACATCAGTCTCCATAGAATTGAATCTGACATTGGTAGTACACGGACAAAACACACACTCCATAATCATATCCACCCATCTCCTAGAATAAGTCGACTTTGACGTCACACAAACCCTTCTTTCCTTTCTTTTTCTTCATTGCATGTATGCTCTCATAAGCTAATAGAATATTATCTGTTATCATCTTACCCGGAACAAAAGCACTTCAGTGATCACTAATAATCTCTGGAAGATATACCTTTAGTCGATTTGCCAACATTTTTGAGGTAATCTTGTACACCACGTTACATAAGCTAATCGGCCTAAACTGTGACACCTTATCCGGATCATCAATCTTCGGAATCATCACAATATTTGTACTATTCCAACCATCTGGAGCAGAGATATTATTTACTGCATTCAGAACTTATCTCCTAGCATGTCCCAGAAACGTTTGTAGAAAATTGCATGTAGCCCATACGGGCCTACAACCTTAAGATCCCCTATACTCCACAAAGCCTTCTTAACTTCCTCTTCCAAGCCGATGTACATCATCCGTCACTCCCTCCTCTGGATCAAACACTTCTGAGGTAAATAGGCTTGAAAAATAATTGTATACAACACCACACATAGCATCTCTATCTTCATGTCTGATCCCACCCTCATCAACAAGACCCTAGATTGTGTTATGCTTTTTCCTCTTAGAAGAAAAGTTATGAAAATAATTTGTATTTATATCCCCATGTTTTAACCAATTTTCTGTAGCTCTTTGCACTCAGAACATCTCTTCCTTCTCTAGAGTAATTTCAATTTGTACATGGATATATTTCCTAGCTACCAAAGTTGCATCATTCATTGGACCACTCCTCAATTGTTCAAGGTCCCTTTTTAATTCCTTCAATCTTCTTGTTGGTGCCTTCAAAATCTTCTTATCCCAAGTATGCAATTCTTTGTGCACATCATTCACTTCTTGCATCAAAGATGGATCCTCTCCTCTTGCTTTCGCCCTTTCCCAGGCTGCTTTCACCATCTCTTCCACCGTATCCTCCTGAAGCCAGCGGGCCTCGAACCTCCTTGGCCCGTTCGTTTTCGCATGTGAGGTAGATAGGTACTCCGTATCAACCAAAATTGGTCGATGATCATATTGTGTTGTCTCGCTATTTATAAGACTAGCATGAGGGAACAAATTATTCCAACTATCATTAACCACCCCTCTGTCCAATCTTTCTCTCATGTTTCCCCTTCTCCAAGTGAAAAGATGTCCTACATATCGCATATCCTCGAGATCACAGTCCTTCAAAGCATCATGGAATGCTTGCATCGCTTGTTGGGCCCTCGGACGGCCCCTTCCTTCTCATAACTAAACAATATTTCATTAAAATCCCCAAGTGCCAACCATGGCATTTGCATCTCTCCATGGAGATTACTAAGAGCATCCCAAGTCACATGCTTCTGATTCCAGCTTGGTTCAGTGAACCTCGAGTTTGTATCCTCCTCAATCACTACATCAATATAATTTTTTGTAACACTTTTCTCGATTATTTTTGTCTCTTTCCGCCACATCATCAGTAAACCTCCACTTTGGCCATCACTCTCAAAAATACTGAAAAGATCAAAACCCATATTTTTCATTAAATTTCCTACCCTAGCTTTATCCAAATGTGTTTCAGACAAGAAAAGCACATGGTTTTATTTGCTTCTGGAGGTCCAGAAGCACTCGAACTGCCCGGCGGGCGGTTGCGAAGCCCGAGGTAGTTCAGACCACAGAGTGTCATTTCTGCCGGCGATGCTCCGCGCTGGAGGTCGCCGATCCTACCATATCTCATTAAAACCCAACTTTCTCATTAAATTTCCTGCGCTAGCTTTATCCACATGTGTTTCGGACAAGAAAAGCACATGGTTTGATTTGCTTTTGGAGGTCCAGAAGCGCTCGAACTGCCCGGTGGGCGGTTGCGAAGCCCGTGGTAGTTCAGACCACAAAGTGTCATTTCTCCCGGCGATGCTCCTCGCTGGAGGTCGCCGATCCTATCATAAATTCACTTTCCACACCGTTAATCACCTTCCTCCGCCGTTTTGGTGGTTGTACCTTCTGAGGAGTAGATACTGGACTTTCCCCAGGACTCACCCCATTGCCATACTCTAGCAAGTTAATCTGCTCAGCCACTCTCCTGTCTTGGTTAGTACATTAACCGAAGCATTATTAGAGCCTTTCAAAACACCCTCACTCCCACTCAGGCGCTTGCGAATAACACGATCCCCCTCCAAACCATCATCTGGTACAATATCCATATCTGAGTTTTCGAATTCATTTGCATAACCTGGATTGCGCCCTCTACCTAAACCACGTGCTCCAAAGCCACCTCGATTTCCTCCTCCTCTGCCAGCGCCGGTCGGGATTGGTTCAAACACAACCTTCAGCCAATCACCCCATTGACATTGATCCTCTTCATGCACTACATCCCCGCATTCCCTCACTTCATGGCCCAATAGACCACAAAACTTGCAAAAATCAGACAATATCTCATATTGTAGAGGGTACTTCTTCCTTTCTTTAAAATTTATTGGCATAAACCGCACTAAATGTTTATTAAGATCAAGATAACCCTGGCACGGAGATATTTTGAAGGGTTAATTTTCCCTTCGTTGACAATAACCAAAATTGGTGGCTCACCCACCTTCTTCGCAAGCATCTCCACTAGATCTTTCTTCTTCATCAACCCTTATGGAATTCCCTGAATACATATCCAAACTAGAATTTTATCCAGCTTATACTCCTCCACATTTGTGAAGCCATCATATTCTGCCATTACCAGTGCCGCTGCACGGAACAGCCACGGTTGTCCCTCCATAACTCTCGACCAATCTCCCAAACAATGGAATTGGGCAAGGAACAAATTTGCACCTTTTGCTTTGAAAGTAACCTCTTGTGCCGGTACCCATGCATTATGCATCTGCTTGAACATAGCCGCATGACTAAAGGGTTTTGTGGTATGAACCCTAAAAATCACTAGCCATCGAACATCTCCAATCAAATAATCAAGCTCTTACAAAAAATCAAGACTCGTCTCTTCCTCTCCCACAAGATTGAGCCGTTTAATCTATCCTCCAATTCCTTCTCAACCTCAGCCGTACATGAACCGCCCGCACCATCCGTGCCCCGCCCAGACGAGGCATCATGTTTCTCCCGATCCCGTCACCGGGTTCACAGGTTCCTCCTCCAACAGCCCCACTTGTTACGCCATGCAACCCTTCTCGTGGCCATAGATTGACTAGCGAACTCTCCACCTCACGGTCGAGGGAGCGCTTTTACGGAAATCACGTCGATCGGATGTAGATTCCCAGAGGGAAATTGGTCTCTCTCGCGAGTGCTGCGAGAGGAGATAGGAAACCCTAGAAAAGACCTAGGGGAAAAGATAGATAATAGGATAATGCTCCTAAACATTACTAATTTTGTTGGCCACCTCCCACGTCAACTTTTAGATTCCCGGTGGTGGTGGGCAAGAAGTTGTTGTGGCATGATCAAGCCCGGACAACAAAAAATTTAAGGTCTTTGTGTTGTTTCGACAACTTTGCTTGGGACCCTAGATCGACTTATTTGACGAGCGGGACATCATTGAGGCGTTGGCCCAGAAAACCTTATCCTCGATGACATCGACAACAAATAACCGTTGCCTCCCAACGTACATACCTACCCTTAGAGCATCTCCAGCCGCGTCCGCCAAACGTCGTTGAATCAAGCGTTTGGGGGACGTTTTTTCTCCGTGCCGCATTTGGGGGACGTCGCTCCTCATCCGCGTCTCCCAAACGCGACCCCCAAACTTGTTTTTACATTAAACTACTTTTTTTGCATTTTTATTTTAATAGAGAGGAGGAACATTACACAAACTTATACATAATTGAGAACATGGTATTACAAAAATTAATACATAGTTTGGAACATGGTTTACGCAAACTAATACATAGTTAACACATTGCAAAATGAGAAAATCTAACTAGAGTTGGCCTCGCAGATTTCGTATGTTCACTGCCAAGAAAGAACACTCTCAGGCACTCTCAGTCACCCAAACTGGAAAATCCAGCTGGTAATGATAGCCCTGTTGGTCCTGTGCACGAAGAACATACATAAACCTTGGTAGGAACACTCGGCGTGTTCAATCGTCGTCCTCTTCATTGTCGCCGTGGTAGTGCTGGTGGCAGGACGTGTTGTCGAACACCTTCACGCTCATCTCCTCGTCGCCTTGGTGGGAGAATGTGAGGACGCAACCAGCATGGAGGTCGTGGAAGCGTGCGAACTTCTCCCAGCCGATGTGGAGGTACATCTTTCCGCGCTCGTCGAAGAGCACGTCCACCGGCCACTAGCAGAAGCCGCAACCAACCTCCCACAGCTACAACACGACCGGCTCGTTGCGGGCGACGAACTCGGCGAACTTGTTCGGCAGCCTCTGGATGCCGAGTGGGTCGCCATTGAGGACGACGCTGAACTCGAACTCTCAGTCCCCCTCGGAAGAAGACGACGTCGCAGGCGACGGCGATCATGCAGGCCTTGCTGCTCCAGCACGGCCGTGACCACGGCCTCGACTTCGCCTCGGCCTCGGCCTCTACCGGCCATGGAATGGCCCTCGACTCTTGAGATGGTGGCTTCTAGGTTTGGGGAGAGATGCTCTAGTGTTTGTGTGTGAGGGACGATGCGAGAGCGCCCCTCTTTATAGGCCAGACGTAGGCGACACAGCGGTGACACTCATTAACGCCGGCACAGAGAGCTAGGCGCGACGAGACGCTTCGCTGCGCCTCTATGGAAACTGCATCGTGGCTGCACCCTAATAACTTCCGTCGCGAGGTAGGCGACGATTCGGTTAAATTTGAATGTGTCAATGATGCGTCAGGCCCGCCACTCCCTGCCTCGCTTCTCGCTCTTTCCTGCATGCCTGGAGCATTCCCCGTGGAGCGGGGACGGGCTCGGGGTGCCGGACGGAAAGGGTCTTTGGGGCGCGCGACTAGGAACGAAAAATTGTCCGACGCGCCCTAAAAATCTTTGGAGATGCTTTTGGGGACGCGGCTGGAGATGCTCTTAACCTATCTACACAGCAGGACGAAAGAATTGGGGCCCCCCTACATCCCTCTACAACCAGAGCAATGAGAGGAGGGCGAGGAAGATTGTGACATATAGTGAGATACACACCGGCTGATTTCTTTTCCTCTGTTCTCGCTGTAGGGGGAGGGAGTGTAGGGCATTAACATTCAACTATCTAGGAAGAAACTAGGATGGCGAGAGGTCTAAGAGCATCTCGAGTCGCGTCCCCCAAACCATCGTCGCCGGATCGAGCGTTTGGGGGACGTGTTTCGTTCGTGCCGCATTTGGGGGACGTCGCTCCCCAGCCGCGTCCCCAAACGTCGCCCCCAAACATTAAAATACTCTTTTTTTTGTTTTTTTTTTGCTTTTGTATTTCAATAAAGAGTAGAAACATTCCACAAACTAACACATAATTGGGAACATGGTTTACACGAAGATATAATTTGGAACATGGATTTCCACAAACTAATACATAGTTTGAACCATGGTTGACACAAATATAAAACATTGCAAAATAACTAAACCTAACTAGGCCGACCATCGAAGATTCTGTGTGTTCGCTACCAAGAAAGAACACTCGTAGGCACACCGAGTCAACCAAACTGGAAAATCCAGCTGTCGATGGTGCCCCTGTTGGTTCTTTCGAGGAAGAACAACCAGAAACCTCTGTGCATATTTTCGTTGCGAAGAAACAACACTCAGTCGTCGCCCTCCTCGGCACTGTCGCCGTGATAGTGCCGGCGGCAATGCATCTCGTTGAACACATTGACGCTCATGTCCCTCTCGCCAAGGTAGGAGAACATGAGCACGAAGCCAGCTTCGAGACGGTGGTAGCGTGCGAACTTCTCCCAGCCGATGTGGAGGTAGATCCTGCCGCGCGAGTCATAGACCACATCCACGATCCACCGGCAGCGGCCGCAAGTAGCCTCCCGCAGGTGCAACGAGTTCGGGCGCCCGTCCCCGGCGACGAAGTCGACGAATGTGTCCGGCAGCCTCTGGATGGCGTGTGGGTCGCCCTTGAGGATGACGACGAACTGGAACAGCACTTGCCGCTCCTCCTCATGCATGTCCGACGATGAAGACGACGGCGTCGCAGGCGACGATGAGCGTGCAGCTCTGCCACAGCCACGACCATGGCCGCGTGCTCGGCTTCCGCCTCTACCAGACATGGCGTCGACTCTTGAGATGGTGGCGGCTAGGGTTGGGCAGATAGGCGCTAGGGTTTGTGTGTGAGGGACGATGAGAGAGCGACCCTTTTTATAGGCCGGAGGGAGGTGAGGGAGCGGTGGCGCTCATTAACGCCGATACACAGAGCTAGGCGCGACGAGACGCTTCGCTGCGCCTCTGCGGGAATAACACCGTCGCTGCGCGCCAATAACTTCCGTCGCGAGGTAGGCGACGGTTAGGTTAAACTTCAATGTGCCGCTGATGCGTCGGTTCCGCCACTCCCCGCCTCGCTTTTCGGTGTGTCCGGCGTCCCCGGAGCGTCCCCTGTGTAGCGGGGACGGGCTTGGGGCACCGGACAACGTATCGGGCCGCGCCGGACAAAAAGAGGCTTTGTGGGACGCGACTGGGAACGTTTTTTTGTGCGGCGCCCCCAAAATCCGTTTGGGGGACCCTTTGAGAGTCGCGACTGGAGATGCTCTACTAATTTATTATGTAGAGAGGTGAGTAGGAAGAAGGTTGAAGTTTTTTTTTGTTGTTCCCCCAATATCTAAAATAGAAGATATGAGGTGAGTAAAAAAGAGAGTTCAAGTTGTTGCCCCAATATCTAAAATAGAAGTTTTTTTGTTGTCTAACTAATTTTTGTGTGCATATCATATACTTCCTCCTATTCATATTATTTGACTTCAATATGGATGTATCTAGAACTAAAATGTGTCTAGATACATTCATATTAGAGTCAATTAATATGAACCGGAGGGAGTAAGAAAAACATGCAAATTTGGTTATACATAATAGACATGTAAGTGCACTTGCATGCTTTTTTTCAGAATTTTGGAGGCCTAAAAATTAAATATTTGATTCTTTTACAGCAATATTATTGGAGATCGGGAGCTACAAGTGATTTCCCGTGAAAAAGAGAGTTGAAGTTATTCTCGGTCAGCCGGCCCTCTTTCCCCTTCTCCCATCCTCGCCTCCTCTGCTTAACTGTATTTGGTGGGAGGTGTGTGTTGTTGGAAGGCGTGCTTCGATCATCATATACTGAACATGGGACTGACTCGTAGCAGAGTCATAGAGGGCAGGCTACTAACACCTATGCGAAACAGTAACTCCAACGGGGCGACCCATCCCGCGCCCGCGCGTCCGGATGGGTCCAGCCGGACAAAAACCCGGCCCAACGCGGGGACGCACCGCAAAAGCGGACGGCCGCGGCGTCCGGAACGACGCAAACCCGGCCCAAATCTGGGCCGGGTTTGCGTGGCCACAGATGGCACGCGGCGTCCTCGCGTGTCCGCCCTGTCCGTGTGGCTGGCCCACCTGTCTGTGCCCCAGTCCTATTAAATGTGGACTGGGGAAGGGGACGGTCCCTATCCAGTCCTCACTTTCCACTCCGGCCGCACGCGCGAGCTCGAAGCTTCCGCGCCGCCATGGCCCCGAAGCGCGAGTTCGAGCCGTCCGCCAACGACCACGAGGCCGGCAGCAGCCCGCAAGTCGCGCCGCCGGCGTTCGCAATGGGGCCGCCGGCGCCTCCCAGACGCGAGCGGATCTACGTCACCGTAGCGTGGCGCAGATGTTCTGGGACGCCGGCGTCCCAATGCCGTGGGGGGACGTGCACCTCCCCCACGGCCGGCACCGAGCCCGGATCGGGTTCCGGTGCCGCCCATCCCGGCGTCGAGCCGCGCCCGCTACGCCGAGATCCGGAGGCGCCGCGCTCGGCTGCCGGCGGACCTCCGGCACGACCCCGCGTACGGCGACGCAAGTCCCAAGCCGGGACTTGTGGTTCGAGGTAGAGCACGATGCGCGCCGGCGCACATGCTTCACATCCGCGACGGCGCGGCCTCGCGCGCAGCCGAGGCACGGCTGCTAGGCGGGCTGGCCGCCGCCCCGGCGGCCTCTACATCCAACGAGCCCGCGCCCCGGCCCCGGCCGCGGCCGCAGCCCCGGGAGGAGGAGAACGACCCGGAGGCTGCAGGCGGCGCTCGCGGCGTCCCGCGGCGGCGAGGACCTCGACGAGCCGGCCAAATGGCCGCACCTCGCCGAGCGCGCTGCGCACCTCCGCGCCGGAGGAGGCGGCCGGGGAAGGCCCGGGAGGACGCCCGGGCGGACGCGTGGGCCTTCCTCGAGCCGGCGCGCCGTCGGGAGGAGGCTACGCGTCGGGCGGCGCTCGGGAGGAGGAGGAGCGCCGGGCCGCGCGCGCCGGCGGAGGAGGAGCGCCCGGCCACGCGGGCCGCGGCGGAGGAGCAGCTCCGACGGAGTCGGCGCGGAGGGCACGGCTGCGCGAGGCCGGCGAGCCCGCCGAACGCGCACTCCGCCCGGGAAAGGGCGCGGTGGGAGCCACGGCCGGAGTCCCCGGTGCCCTCCGGCGTGTCGAGCCGGAACGAGCGCGTCGCCGCCGGGGGCGTCGTCGTCATCGACGCCGACGATGACGAGTACTGCTGGGGGTAGTACGCCGGCGGCCACCGTGCTCGCAAACCCTGTGTAGGGTTTCTTTTTTTAGTTTAAAGCCCATATAGGGCTTTCTTTTGTGTAAAAATTGCCCAAAATAGGGCTAAGTTTAATTAACCACTAGTTTAATGTTATTTTTGGCTGTTTTCCTTTTTTATTTTCATATGCGGTGCGTCCGCGCGTTGGGCGCAGCGTGCGACCCAAACGGACACGCGGACGCGGGGCGCTGTCCGGGTGTCCGTTCGGCCACCCAAACGGTCCAAAACGGACGGCCCAGCGCGTCCGTTTGGGTCGCCCGGTTGGAGATGCCCTAACTGTATTTGGTGGGAGGTGTGTGTTGTTGGAAGGCGTGCTTCAATCATCATATACTGAACATGGGACTGACTCGTAGCAGAGTCATAGAGGGCAGGCTACTAACACCTATGCGAAACAGTAACTAAATACAACTCCCAAAGCTACCTAGTAGGCTAGTTTCTGTTTCCCTTCTTCTTTCCCGTTGCTATCTGCCACCATGAGCACCAAGAGGATGCAGCTTTTCACGACTCCTCTGCAGCAAGCTACAATTCCTCTACCACCAGGTCTAAGAAGTTACATGTGAAAGAACGATCACTAAAATAAGAGTATATAAGGGCATCTCTAACCGGGCGACCCAAACGGACGCGCTGGGCCGTCCGTTTTGGGCCGTTTGCGTGGCCGCCCGGACACGCGGACAGCGCCCCACGTCCGCGTGTCCGTTTGGGTCGCACGCGGCGCCCAACGCGGCGACCCAAAGAGAGGCCACGTGGTTCGTCTTCGTTGCGCGGCGCTGCGCCATGGCAGGCCTCGACGGGACATCCATGGTGGGCGGTGGAACGCGCGGGAAAGATCCCGCGCGCACCAAGGTTCCCGCGCGCATAAACGCCATTGGCGCGCGCTCGCGCCCAAGTTTCCCGCCAGACCGCCGGCTATAAAAGACGGCGGCGGTCTCACACAGCCCGCATCACCGTTCTCTCCCCCTCCACCTTCTCCGGCGCCATGCCGCGCACCCTGCAGGCCACATGGGCCAAGCTCTCCCTCGCCGCCCGGGCCAGGTTCCCGCGGACGGAGGAGGAGGAGCGCGCGGACTCGCGGTGGGTCGCCGGACGACGAGGCGCTCCGCGTCGGCTGCCGGCGGCGGCAAAGAAGGCCGGTGACGCGGAGATGGGGGAGGCGGCCGCGGAGGGCTGGCACGAGACCGCGGACGGCTGGTACGAGGCCGCGGAGGAGGGGGCGGCCGCCGCGGAGGAGCCCGTCGCCGAGGAGGACCACGAGGCCCAGGCCCCCCGCCCGCGTCCGCCTGGAGGCGCGCACCGCTGTGGAACGCGCCGCTCTGCAGGAGGTGGAGCTATGCGGGAAGCGGATGATTCCGCCGCAGGAGGCGGAGCGCGAGCGCGCCCGAGGTGCGCGGACGGAAAGGAGGAGGATGATGGCCTCCGTCCAAGCTGCTGAGGCCCGCGCCGCCGCCGACGCGCCACCCAGCCCGTAAGCTCGAGTGGAATCCTCACGCGTACAGGCCGCCCGCGTCGAGTGAAATCCACGGCCCCGACGGCGAGCCGGCGAGGTGTCGCCGGCGAGCCGCCGGCCCCGTACGTTTTTAGGATAGAAGTAGTACCTACCAAAAAAAAATGTAATGAATCTCTTTAATGAAAAATATTGTTTATGCCTATGACACGCGGGCCAGGGGCGGACAAGGGGCGGACGCGAGCGACCAGCCTTTCGCGTCCGCGGCCACGCAAACCCGGCCAAGATTTGGGCCGGGTTTGCGTCGATCCGGACGCCGCGGGCATCCGTTTTAGGGATGGGTCCGCGCGCTGGGCCGGGTTTTTGTCCGGCTGGACCCATCCGGACGCGCGGGCGCGGGATGGATCGCCCGGTTGGAGATGCCCTAAGAAGTATCCGACCCATATTGCTTATAGCTAGACTGAGTGAACAAACACTAGGATATATCTAGATACATACAGAGACATCAACAAACAATGTGGATTAAAGGGAGTCACTTTTCTTTTCAGTAAAGTAGCTACAACATATTCTGAAGATTTTAATACCATGCAAAGAACCCCAAATATTGTTCTCTCGTGCAAGTCGATCCCCGTGAAGGTTTAACATGTTAGAGCATCCCCACTCGTTGGAGCTTCCCACGGCCAAATCCGGCGAAATTTTCGTCCGGATTGGATGAAGATTTGGCGTGGGGAGCGCCGAAGTTCCAGCCGTCCCCCCGGCAGGAAACCCCCAACCTCGACCATTTGACATATTTCAAACAAATTCAACATAAAATTTAACAAGTTCGGCAAACAAGAGTACGAAAATTGCTGAAACAAATTCGGCGATAATCGGTACAATGTTTAACAAGTGCTGAAACAAATGAAGCACACAATTTCACAATTTTTCAAACAAATTAAGACAGACTAGTTGGCGTCGGCGTTGGCGTTGCCTCGGAGCCTCCATATGTGCTCCACCGGATCATCTTGCGGCGGACTGATGCATTGTAGAGTCTCGAATCTCCCGGCGCATAGCAAAGAAGGCGGCCCATGATGGAGGCACCTGGTGATTAGGCCGTGCAAGAGGACCCTCTCTCTCATATGGTGCTTCTTGCTCAGCCGGAGGAACCGGATGCTTTCGCTCATCTTCAATAATCATATTGTGTAGGCACACACAGCGAGTTCATCACCTCCCACATCCGATCTTTGGACCAAGTCATAGCGGGGAACCGGACGACGACAAATCTCTGCTGGAGGACACCAAATGCTCGCTCGACGTCTTTTCGGCAAGCTTCTTGTTTCTTGACAAACTCGCAAAGTTTGGGGGTGCCGGGGTTGGAGATAGTCTTCACAAATGTTGCCCACTTTGGATAGATACCGTCCGCAAGGTAGTATCCTTTGTTGTAGTACCGACCATTGATCACATAGTCCACCGGAGGAGCATGACCCTCAACAAGCTTGGAAAAGACCGGGAGCAGTTTAGGACGTTGATGTCATTGTTGGATCCGGGCATACCAAAGAAAGAGTGCCAAATCCAAAGATCATGGGTAGCCACTGCTTCAAGTATCACGAGTGCGGCCTTTTTTGTGACCCTTGTACATTCCACGCCACGCAAACGGACAGTTCTTCCATTGCCAATGCATGCGATCAATGCTTCCAAGCATCCCTGGAAAACCCCTAGCTTCATTTGTTGCAAGGATCCTCCGAGTGTCTTCGACGGTGGGTGATCTCAAGAAATAGTCCCCAAACACCGCTATGACGGCCCTGCGGAACCGGTAGAAACAATCAAGGGCGGTGGACTCCGCCATCCGAAGATAGTCATCTGCGGTATCACCGGGAGCTCCATACGCCGAGCATCCTCATAGCCACTTGTGCACTTCGACGGTGACGAAAATCCAACCAAACCAAGTGCAATCCGCCTTGCATCCGAAGTAGGGATCAAAGTGGCGGATGGCATACACAATTTGCGAAATAGCTTTCGCTCATCCCGAAACGACGCCGGAAAACACTCTCACCGTGCAATGGATTGTCGGCGAAGTAGTCGGCGTACAACATGCAGTAGCCCTCCATTCGCTGTCTCGGCTTGCACTTCCGGCGACCTCGTGCCGACCCACCACGTCGACGAGTTGCCGGTCCGGCGTACATGCTTGCCAAGCAACCAAGGATCATCATGTGCTCGTCGTCTTGGGCGGCCGCTGCCATCTCTTCTTGCATAAGCTCGATGAACATCTGCTCCTCCTCTTCGTCCGAGTCCATGGCCGGCGAGGCAAATGGACGAACACCGACGGGCGTGGTCGAGGCAACCCGAGCCGCGAGCGACGACGAGCAAGCGGGCCGGAAAACGAGGCCGGCGGAAGAGCAGCCGAGATAGGCCGTCGTCCAAAGACGGCGGTATAGGCGAGTGGGAAAGGAGGGGCGGCGGAATCCGGGCAACAAGCCGGCGGGGTGGTGCCGGCGGCGAGAGAGATACGAGGGGTGGGGGAGATTTTGAGCGACGTGGCGGTGGGGTTCGTGCGTCGAGTCACCGACAGATCGGGCCCTTCCCCGCTTTTCATTCGTCCGGAGTCCCCGAGCGTTCCCCGGGGGGCCGGGGGTGGCGTGGGCTCGCCGGATGGATGAAGGGCCAAATCCGGGCGAAAACGAGGAACCGGGGGCGCGACTGGGCCGAATTACGCCGTACGGATGGAAAAAACGCTCGCCGGGGCCTCGACGGGGGCACGAGTGGAGATGCTCTTAGGCCGGCAAGAGGGACACCAGAACCGATTGAAACACCTGAGATAGCTGTATCTATGATAAATTTTAGGTTCAATATTGAACCCTTTTTGAGATACGAAAATCTAGTAAAAAAATGAATGGCCCATTATGGCAATTTCAGTCAACTACGGTTGAATTTCAGGGCAGTGAACATTGACTCATGTATATAGATGAGGGAAGGTCATCCCTTATATTTATCCAAAAATGGTACTCTTTTTTTTTGAATTCCAGGTTACCGGGTAAAAAAGAGATTCATATAACCATGGAGTGGTAAACGAAGTTAAAATTTCATGTATTTTTGCAACATAGTCCAGAGGTTCATATATTTTTCATACATGCTCTGTTTTTTTCTTGGTCTTCTTAACTCCTGCTTCGTAGTAGGTTGTCCTGTAGTATTACTGTTCTTCATCTTGATTGCATCTTTGCTATATTGCCTATTGGCTCCAGTGTCCAGTGGGATGAGCATGTGCGATGTTCGTGTTCCGATATGCAGCATGCTCAGTGGAGCATAATTGCTCAAACTATGCCATGCGATTCCAAGGGCAGATGCAAACACTCGCATTAACCTACTGACCTAGCTAGCTAGAGATGTACTTTTATCGAAAAAAAAGCTAGAGGGGTACTGGTGAGCTAATATCTAATATTTGATTACTCCATCACTTTATTAACAACTAGAGATTTGACATAACATTCCTTCCATCGCATCCTAATGTACCAATGACAACTCTACTGTTATAGCGCCACTTCTTTTTACCAAGATAACAGTAGACTACCTCTCATGCAAGTAGACACAGACAACTTATTAACTAATGAATCAGAAAAGTAGGCTAATTACATACTAGGATGTAGCTGTAGATGGCAACTGCAGTAGCTGCATCTGAGCCTGAAGTATATGCTCATACATACTCCGATGACCAATTAATTAGTGGCTAAGATGGAAACCTATTTATTCTTCGCTAGGCTATATATGTAGGATCACCAATTACCGCAGGAATCAGAGGTACCGGAGTCTAGAGTAAAGGTGGGGCATTAGTTGCAAGAGCCAAGATCTTACACAATATTTTTTAAGTACTCTCTGCGTCGCAAACTAATTGGTGAGCTGGAGGGAGTATATGGAGTTAGAGGGGTACTGGACCAGTTTATACACATCATGGTGCAGCAGAATATGCTAACACCTATGGACCAGTTTATACTGCCCAGTCCGGATCAATTATCTCAGGCAAACAAACTAAACACGATCTATTGGCCCACTTACTTGCAAACAACAAAACTAATGTAACCATACTAGCATCAAAACTACCGATAACGTTTACAAGAGGCAGACTTGGTTAGCGTTGCTACCAAAGCTAATTTTACCCATATATTCACCAAATGCCAGATAGGACCACATGACCATCTCCTCCTGCCCCTTGTGATGTCCAATGGGAAACAGCCATGGGCTACATACTGCTAGTTCAGAGGTTGATGACATCACACACCTCTACTGTGGGACCATCACTCCATTGCTTAACTATACTATGTGCCATGAGCCCATGAGCATGCCATGGCAGCTTGGATCACCTGCCCTTGGTATCCAGCATGAGCATGTGGTTTGCACCAGAGCAGCAATAGTTAGTTATTAACTAGGAGGAATCTTTCCTGAAACAGTGCATCTGCTGCTGGGGGAAGGAACCTATCAATGAATCAATCAAGAGATGAATGAAATCCATGGTCCTTGGAGCAGGCAGCCATGGACACTTGTTGAGATCAGATCCACACAGCCACCCACAGCCCACAAGGCACAACTACTACTAGTCTGCAAGAAGAGTCTGCTCCTGATTGAGCCATCCCATTCACTTCTCTGTTTGGTAATTGGCCCTTCAGATTTATTCAGAGGAGGCAAAGGCATCAGATGATATCTACTACTCCTATCTAGTACATGTGTCTCCACTGACGGTAAGGCTCATGCTTGCACTGTTCTACTGTCAATGTTACGCTGATGCACCCTGTAGTAGTACTAGTTTTCATTTGGTTAATACCCACTACATATCAGCTATAGCTTAGATCAGATGCACATATACGTACTTGCAGCATTCAGTGGTACTTAATATCTATCTACATCCTACATGTGCCCATGTTACTGGTACATTGGACATGCTGTAGGTAATAGTATCCCCAGTCTTAGGGTTTGATTGGGTTGTGGCTTAACTAGTTGTTTACATGCCAGAACGATGCAGCAGCCAGACATGAGCTAGCCTTGCATTGCATCACAGCATGTAGTGTTAACAATGGAGGATCCCACTCCACATGGGAAGACTGCATCTTTGCATGCTTGCTCTCCCTTGAGACAATGCTTTCACTGCCCATGATGATAAGCATTGCAATAATTTCTCTGCCATTGCAGCAAGAGATGTGCATTTGGCCTCATATTATAGATCAGATGCAGACCTGAGCTGAGCTGAGCTGAGCTGCTAGTGGTGGTCCATGGCAGGACTGGTCTACGCATGCATTCTTTATTTTTTTTTCTTCATCATAGGAAGCAAAAAACTAACATGGTGATTGGCTAATTAGTTAGTGGAGGGAGCTTAAACAAAGGGATTTTTTTAGTCATGTGGAACCCCAATGTAGCTGTGATGTAAGCTTACCTAATGATGGGGTGTAACCGATGCAAGGTGAATAAGTAATTGGGTAGATTACTGTGCAAATCTGAGGTTAGATAGGAGACGGATTCCCTAGATCGACGAGGATAATGCATCTTTAAGCCTGCCACTTTTTCCATGTAGCTAGTATTATCCACCCCAAATATGCAGTTACATGACTGAAGCATATAAGTAAGGACTCTGTTCCTTTATTTTTCTTTGTATAGTATGGATTATATCATTGGAGCAATCGAAAGAAAAACTATCCAGTTTCCGCAAATCAGGAAGTGGTTTTGTTGCAGATTTATACTAAGATTATCTCGATTCTTTCAAGTATATACATGGAAAAGTATAATAACTAATAAGGGGAGAAGATTCAGAGATGAAACTTTGACACCAGATGTCTTTGAAGAACTGGTCAACAAGTAGCTCGAGATAAGCAACCGAGGTAATCAAGTAAAATTTGCAAGTTACCCTCATGCTTGGTAGTTTCTATCTCCAAGGCCAAGGTGCACACAGCCATGAGAGGACACGGACAAATGGGCACTGAAGCAACCTTGCGATGCTGCCGCATATGAGGGTGGGCACGCACGCACGCTGCAATGTTGGTCTGATCGTTCATCATAGATTGTCTGTTGAAAAGTTCTCTAGCCGGCCTGTGACAGGCAGCGACATTATCTCTTACTGTTCCACTATTCCCATCTGTATATGTATGCAAATTTGTTAACCATTCTGTCAAACGATCAGAGAGGGGCCATGGATGTTTCAGAAATTATTTCTTGCATGAAATGAGACTTTCTCTTAGGTGCAGACAGACAGTTTGGTGTTCTTCCTCTTTTTAATTGGAGAGAATTGTTGCTATTTTATATAGCTATTATTAAATAAGCTTGTAGCATCTTGAGAGAATCTTGAAGTTTGTATATACTGTACTCCAGTTGTGGTGTTGTGTGAGTGAAGGGTGAGGTCATCATAGCGCATACTGCTGCATAGTCTATGTTTGTAGTGCAGCCATTTTTCTTGAAAGGCATGTCCTGCAGAGACATTGGAGCTGTGAGTGGACTATCTGTCGGAAACCTTGGCTAGCGAGTCACCTCACTGTGTTGAGGTCTTGACTGTAGATTCCATCTCCCTCTCTAACGAGAACTGACAGTTGTGTGATCTGTTTCGGCGCCACACAACCGCTCTCCCTCTTGGCAATGCAGGTTTCGGTTACTTCCAACCTTGCCGCTTGTGCTTAATTGGCTGTGTGAAAATATGACATCCAAACTTACTGGCGTTGGCACACTGAATTGTATGCGTTCACCGTTCATTGTTTTGCATAGCGGATTCATCCGAAAGCTTGAAGCGGTAAAGAAATAGATGCATGATTATGTACCACATACGAATTTTTGCCAGAAAACCATATCCTGGACCGCCGGCTGGACCAGCGAGCCGTTGAATCGACAGAGGTAGCGGGGCGAGTATTGATCCGGGTATGAATACTGTCCCCTGATCTTGAATGAAATGGATGGGGAGACTGGAGGATAGCGTGGGCTCACATAGACATAGCTGCCTATGTTTCTATTGGGTCCCGGGCTCCCGGCAGACACCGATCGAGAGTGACTTGAGATAAGAGCAAGGCGCCGATTCAGTTATGAGGCTGAAACCATCTGATAAGATTGGTGAGAGAGTGATGTCTGCTCCCCATCTCCGTTAAACACTTATCATCAACCCAATCCGGGGGGCAAGCCTCACATGCATATGCATATGCAGAGTGCAACTGCAGTGATCGTATGCTCGTGCCTTGCAACACTTTCTGCTCCGTTGTTGAGCCGTGGATGGATGGATGGATGGATGGATGGGGAGTACATACAGCACGTCGAAACCAGCCGCTTGTGAGCTTTTTTGAGAGAGAAAGGGCATCCATATCACCTTTTTCTGCTTCGATGATAGAACGGGCATGTGTTGGACCGTGAAGCTGAAAGTTTGCACGGCGCGACGTCATGTGTTACCGAAAGGTGCTCCTCCAACCCTTGGGTGTTGCTTGTCATGCTAGCTATCATAGGGATCGAATCCACCACCCATGGTTACATGTGCAAACTGTCACTAGTGCGACTGCAATGTGTTCTTGGGTGGTTGGTCCCTCTCTTTTGCATCTGGCTATCGAGAATGTATAATCAAAACCTACACGCATCACGGATCCAGATCTGACGTCTATTCCCTGGAGGAGACAAGGCGTGTTCCTCTCCGCCGATTGATAGGGCCTGAAAAGAGAAGGCATGCCATACTATTCGAATTTTGAGACAGATAAACAGAAAAGTTCTGCAATGGCATCATAAAGCCTTCTCCTTTGCTCCCTCTTCTTTTCCTTTTCATCTCCCATGATTTCATTCCATGTGGTATTACAGCTCTTACTAGATTAATATTTTGATGTAACTCCTCCTTTTTTTAGAGAATTTGATGTAACAAAATGCACAGCTCTGAATTATGCAAGTATTCATTTGTGGAGGGCTGCAGGCAAACTCTGTAGAGGCCCATGTAGCCCACGAGCATGGGCCTCGGGATTTGTAACAAAGCAGATAATAATAATAAACAGAGAAAGCATCAAGATACTGGATAAGTTCTCAAAAAAACAAACAATGAAGAAGCCTGATCAGTTCAGTTCCATAAACTAGCAGTGGGTATCACACCAGAATGCACCAGCATTCAGCAGACACACAAAGACCAGAAACCACACCAGCATTCAGCAGACAAACACCAGTTTGATCAAACGCAACACATCACACCTCGATAACAGAATGCCGCTCTCATTCCTTGACGGACTTGTTGATGAGTGACTTGTGGATGTGGGGGATGACGCCGCCTCCGGCAATGGTGCCCTTGATGAGGGTGTCCAGCTCCTCGTCCCCGCGGATCGCGAGCTGAAGGTGGCGGGGCGTGATGCGCTTCACCTTGAGATCCTTGCTCGCGTTCCCTGCCAGCTCCAGAACCTCAGCGGTCAGGTACTCCAGGATCGCTGCCGCGTACACGGCGGCGGTTGCTCCCACACGGCCGCTTGATTGGGCCCTCTGTTTCAGCTGGCGATGGATACGGCCAACCGGAAACTGCAAAATGCACACGAGTAGTCAGCTTCAGGGTGTAAGTTCAGAAAACTGTGATACAACAAACAAACACTTTGGGTGTTCTTTGGTATCAACTATCAAGACCATTTGGACAAACCAAATGCACAAGGCAGCATCTGACTTTGCATAACAGGAACCCCACAAGCATGCCAAAAAAATCACAACAAGCAAGTAAACTGCGTAAGGTAGATCCGATAACCTCCATGACTTAACTTTGCTACTGAAAGTTCTATGAAATGTGTTTTCAGCCAGCGTCTAAAACATAAAAATATTAGGAGTCGTACAGGTGATTCATAACAGTACACCGTATAGTACAGCAAAATTGGCGTGTCAATTAAATCATGCCTCCTAATAGCAAAACCAATTCGTTTGTCTGTGCTACAAAGCACTGCATCCAAAAGGCCGTTTATGATGCTTGTGCCCTCAGAGCCATGGTTAGGGTCCTAGATTCCAATACAGGCCCAAGAAGAGCAAATGTTGGGCCATATAATGGTGTTTGCAATCTCGAAATAAAAATATAGTGGTGTTTGCATGTACTCCCTCGTGAGTCCTGGCAAAATATGGTGCATATATAAATTTTTCATCAAAGTGAAACTTTGTAAAGTTTAACTAACAATATTGATAAAAATGTTAACATCCACAATACCAAATTGATAATATTAGAACCAGCATGAAATATATTTTCATATTATATGCAGTTGGGGTGTTGTAGAAGTTTATATGTTTCCATCTATATGTTTGGCCAAACTTTAAAAAGTTTGACTTCGACAAAAAAAAATGGCAGGAGGGAATGCATGCATATCGTGCATTGTCGTGATTTCCGCTGAGAAAAAGTACTACATAAGTTGCAAACAGTGGTGAAATAATCTCGGCAGTGGACTAATTAATATCCGTTTAGGTTTGTAGTTTTTGACAGTTTTGTCTATAAATTTGGTTAAATTTTGTGTTGTCAGTTTCCCTCTGTAAAGAACTTATAGACCTTCTTTTCATGAAGGGTGGGATATGCCTTTGCTTTTCAAATTTCGAATCAGGAAAACATGTAGTAATTTAATTATTTCCATGTTCAAGGCTAATTGACTCTAAGTGGTCAACTAAAGTCCAAACTGGACAAGGCATATCTCTCCAAGTACTGATAGTCCCAACTACCGATTAGAATGCACTTGAAATACATGTAAACCCTAGTAATCTACATTGTATTTAATTTTGGATATAACTGCCACAAAAAAGAAAGAAAAACATCACGCGCGAGAGGATAGTACAAAGCGCCGCACAAGAAGTGCAAATTTCAATTGCATAGTGCATACTGCAAGGGAACGAACTGAAAATCTGAAACAAAGAAAAAAAAAATCTGAATCTGCGGTGCGGTGCGGTGCGGACCTGCAGGCCAGCGCGCGAGGATCGGGAGATGGGGAGCTTCTTGTCCTTGCCGGCGGCGGCCGTCTTGGCCGCGATCAGCCCCTTTCCTCCCTTCCCGGCCATCGATCCTCTTCGTCTTCCTTCCTGCAACGCTGAATCTAAAACGATGTGGATGAGATCGCGTATGTTTTTGGTAGCCAAATCGTACGGAAAGGGGATTCAAGGTAGGAAGATTGGTTGGGTTTGGGACTTACGATCTTGGGGCAAGGCGGCTGCAGCGAATTCAAGCGACGGATCGGAATTGTTTCGTCTTCCAATTTTGTCGAGGGTTTTGAGGAGCCGGGCGGGGAGAGATTATATGGGGGGTTTGCATCAGCCTATCCGGATTCGTACTACTCTGCGGCCCAAGAGTGGGCCCAATTAGGCCCAGCCCAATGATATGGCCCCAAACGTAGGTTACCAGTACGGAATAAACTCGTCTTCCCTCACAGAAGAAGTCACGCCGGGCATAAAACCCGATACCCGAATCCCGAACCCGAAATTTCCGAACCCGAACCCGTATATCCCGAACCCGAAAATCCCGAACACATTTCCGGGTGTCAAATCTGATTACCCGAATTTATTTCAGGAAATTCGGGTTTTAACAACCAGAGCCCGAATAGCCTGAATATCCCGAAATATATAAAAAAAGGTAGTAAGAATACCCCAAAGGCCCAAACACTAAGGCCCAACCCAATTGCTTCTGCGCACGTTCCTAGTTTAGTTTCCCTGTGCCCAGATGCCACACGGCTCCTCTTCTCACTTATCCCCAATCAACCAAGTCCATGACTTGGCCGTCGCACATGGCTGCACTCAGCTCGCAGGTTGCAAGCGGCCGCACTCAGCTCGCAGGTCGCAAGCACGATGGCGCCGCTCTCTCACCCATGGTGCTTTCCGCCACCCTACCTTGCTGGCAGCCGCTGCGCCGCCCGCCATAGATCGGCGTTCGCCTCTTTCTTCCCTAAAGCGGCGACGGCGGCAAGCTGTGCAACGACGGCGGCGAGCTGTGCGGCGCCTCCCAGCGCACTGCCGCCTATACATCTGAGTGCGAGCACCCCCGATCTGCAGCGCGGCTCCGACCCTATCTTCCACGCGGTGTCAAATAAAGCATTTTTGTTCTCCGTGTTCTATATCGGGCAAATCGGGATTACCCGAGCCCGAACCCGAATTGTCGGGTACCCGAAATTTCGGGAGTCAAAAAAATTGAACCAATTTCGGGTGTCATTTTTAGAAACCCGAATTTTTCATATCCCGAATTACCCGTCCCGAAATTTCGGGAAATCCCGAAGGGCAGCGCTGAGCGTCCCCCGGGGGATCAAATCCCCGATCCCCCGGGTAGCCAGCCGTCGGATGCGGATGGTACAGACCATCAGATCAAGTCAACCTCCCGCACGCGCACGGAGAAAAAAACTGAAAAACACATTCATTAAACGGAAAAATTCCCACTCGTCACCCACGCACGACCTTGCAGTACCGTTGGCCCGCGTCAGCATAACCGGTGCCCCGCTCTGGCAGCACTGCCGCACGCTCGCATGCAGCACCACCGTTCTGGACATGTAGCTTCGCCGCCGGTCTAGCCCCGCCGGCGACCTCGCCGGCCTCCTTGCAGCAAGCCGACGCCCGGATTGTAGCAACTGTCGCCGCCGTTTGTAGCAACGGCCACCGCTATTTGCAGCAACCACCCACCATCGCCGCCGGCCTCGCCGGCCTCCTTGAAGCACGCCGCCGCCAAGATTGTAGCAACGGCCGCCGCTGGTTGCAGCAACCCCCGCCGCCAATGTTCTCGCCGGCCTCCTTGCAGCACGCCGACGCCCGGATTGTAGCAACGGCCGCCGCCGTTTGTAGCAACGCCCGCCGCCATTTGCAGCAACCACCGTCACCGACGGCCTCGCCGACCTCCTTGCAGCACGGTGGCGCCCGGTTTGTCGCAACGGTCGCCGCCGTTTGCCGCCGTTGTCGTCCAGTCGTTTGTAGCAACGGCCGTCGCCGCCGCATGTAGCGCATCGCGTATTGTAGCAGACGCCGCCGTGATGCCCTTGTAGCAGACATAGACGCTGCCTTGTAGCAGACGTCACGACATCACGCCTGGTTACTCCTCCGCCACCCAGGCATCGACAACGCCGGCGCCCGCCGGCCGCAAGTCACCGCTGCTAGTAGCAAGCCGGGCGCCGCTCGCAAGCAACCCATTGCCGCTGGCTCGCAAAGCATGGCGCGCTGCTAGTAGCAATGCCGGTGCCGCTCGTAGCAACGACCGAGAGGCGTCTTGAGGCGGATTGTAGCAACGCCGGCGCCGGGCGTAGGCGCCGACGGCGACGGATTGAAGCAGCGCCGCCGACGATGAATTGAAGTAGCACCGACGGTGGACGGATCGTAGCAGCGCCGGTGGCCTTGGCAGCATCGCCAGCGGCCTTTGATAGCACGCTGGCGGCGAGTGTAGCAGCGGGCAGCCGAGGCGGCGGCTAGTAGCAAAGGCGAGCACGGTTTGTAGCGGGGTCGGCGACCGGGAGCGACAAGAGCACTGGCGGCCGCTTGTAGCAGCGGACGGCCGAGGCGGACACCGAGGGGTAGGGGCAGCATGGCTCCGCGATGGGCTTGTCGGCGTCGATGCGGACCTCGAGGAGGCGCATCTCGCCGTCGTCCCGACCGCGGCCTTCTTGGCCACGGCCCACGAGGTGGCGCAGCGGCCGGCGCACGGCTTTGGCCGGGGGCCGGGACGATCCGGCGCGTGGAGGATGGCGGGTGGCTCGGTGGCGGAGGCTTCCGACGCCGGCGGCCGGAGCTACGCGAGCGCGAGAAGAGGTAGGGAGACGCGGCAACGGGAACAGGCTTGGAGCTGCGCAGCCGATGGTACACGGTGGTTGCATCGAGCTGATTTGGGGGAGGTTGGAGATTTTCTATGTGGAAGATGGAGATGAGAACGTGGGTGGGTCCCATCTTAGCGAGTCAGCTCGGTTCCGTGTCGATCGCTGCATCCTTGTTTGCCACGCACTATGGACACGTGTCGATCGCTGCATCAGGAGGAAGCGAGCGACGGGATCGTCCGGGGGATATGTAGTGTTTTCCAATCCCGAATGCCCAGCGTGAAGAAGAAGTATGGGAGCTCCTATACGCCGAGCTGGTCGGTGCGGGGGAACGCACCGCACACCCCCGACGTGGCTTACTGGACCCGGCCCAACAGAAACAGGTAGGCTTTTCTTTTTTCGTTTCTTTTCTGTTTGTTAAATTTTTACTATTTGAATATTTTTGAAAAATAAAAAATTATCAAAATCTGAATACTTTAAAAATTAAAATTGAGCATCTATGCTTTGAACAATTTTAAAAGATTTTCGTTTTTTTTAAAAAAACTTTTGAACAATTTTCAAATTGGAACAAATTTAAATTTGAACAATTTTAAGTTTCAACAATTTTCTAATCTGAACAATTTTAGGTTTAAACTATTTTCTAATTCAAACATTTTTTTAATTTGAACAATTTTCTACTTTGAACAATTTTCGATGTGAACAAATTTTAAATTTGAACAAATTTTACATTTGAACATTCTTAAAATTTGAACAAATTTTAAATTTGAACATTTTAAAATTTTAAACGATTTTTTAATTTGAACAAATTTCATATTTGAACGGTTTCTAAATTTGAACGGTTTTTAGATTTGAACGGTTTTCAAATTTGAACATTTTTTATTTTTTTTCAATTCAAATAGTTTTTTAAAATTAAAATTTTCGAATCTAAAAAAATATAAACAAAACCGAAAACAGAAAAAAGAAAAGAAAACAGAAAACAGAAAAAGAAACCAGAAAAGAAAAAAGAAAAAGCAAAAACAAACTGCACAGGCTAAACAGACCCAAATGGGCCTGGCCCATACCCGACCAGGGGTGTGCGGTGGCCGGTAGCCACCGACCTGGTCGGTGTATAGGTTTTGCCAGAAGTAAAAGCAACTAAATCCTAAAATATCCCCTACGTTTAAACCGAGGTTCTAAAAAAAATTACCACTCAACCGGCAAAAAACATACAGATCTACTCGCCAGCACATGGATGAAAGTTAAAGAAAAATAACCAACTTTTATTTCCTCATAACGATGAACCAACATCATTTTACATGTATAATTTAATATTGTTGTCTATAACATTGACATCCTCTTGTACCAAGCAGTTTTTCTCGTTTACAAAAACACAGAATGCAGGCTAACCAAAGGTATACATCTCATGTTGCAAGTCAAGTCCAAACTGAATAAAGATATGGAGATGGTGCGGTAACTAAGAAATAGCAGATGATGCCACGTCTGGAACCAGCGGGCACATAATGGCATCATCGTCTTTCCCAGGGTGAGTCTTTTACTCCTTGCCATCTGCGGCGCGGAGGGATCCAAGCTGGACGGGCGCCTGGGTGCCGACGACCGTGGATGTTCCGTAGGCTGACACATCGGCTCCTTCCAACCTCTCCTTCTCCAGCTGCTCCTTGATCCAGAAGTATGTGATCCTCAGCCCATCCTGCAGGAAGAATTTCGATCCAGTTTCATGAGTATTGACCATTTAATTTGGGTGGGTGAGCACACGAGAAAACTGTACAAAACTTTGGGAGGGTACCTTCAGCCTCATGGTTGGAGCCCAGCCAAGCTTCTCCTTGATGAGTGTGTTGTCAGAGTTACGGCCGCGGACACCCTCTGGGCCAGGGATGTGGTGGATGGGCAGCTCCTTGTTCTCGAAGCTAAGGACAATCTCGGCCATCTCGTTCATGCTCACCATTTCGTCACTCCCGATGTTCACAGGCTCACAGAAATCAGACTTCGTTAGCCTGAAAGCATTTGGGAAAAAAATTACTTAAGCTGACCCTCGAAAATAAATTGCTCTCTCGCAAAGGAGAGACACGATTGCTATATGATTTTACAGAGGATTTTATGACACTGGGAAGTAATGGCAGGATGGGAACATAAGATTTACTGGCTCAACATGATAACCGTGAGCATAAAACACTGCGAGTTTCCTGAAAAAGCAATGGCATCACTATTCCTACCAATATGTACACCTTTGGGCACTACGTAAAAGATAAATACAGACTTGCTTGTTGGGTAAGTACAATAAAGTAAGAAACTGCAAAACAAAGAGGTGTTCCTCACACTGGAAGTTTTGTTCACTAAATATCAATTCCATCTGATTATCTGAACTTTTAAACCTCAGAAGAGCTAGGACAGCTAATGCTTCTCTTGGAAGCAAAAGCTGCAAGCCTTCAGTCGACACTTTAGCACAAAGTGTCTCGTCTTATCACCAAAACTAGCAAGGTAATATTGATGCAAAATTTAGTTTATGTAATTCAAACGCATATTATCATCAAAAAATAGGACATATAAGGAATGGGTTTCATAGCAAAAGAAAAAGGTTACTGGACTGTACAGAACTTAAGCACAAGTTTTTCTTTAACCTGAGGACACCCTCCACACATTCATCAATGAATGTGAAGGATCTAGTCTGCAGACCATCTCCCCACATCTCAAAGCGGTCAGTGGAGGTTAGAGCCTTTCTGCAGAAAGCAGCAGGTGCCTTCTCCCTTCCACCTATATAGCCAAGTAATTGTCAAACCTAAACAGTTAGCAACCAACACATCATGAACAGCAACCATAGATATTAATAATCACCATACAAAAAACTTACCCTTCCATGTTCCATATGGACCATAAATATTGTGAAAGCGACCAACTCGGCACTCTATGTCGAAGTCCTTTGTGTAGTGCTTGCATAGTTCCTCCGTCGCAAGTTTCTCCAAACCATAAGCATCTTGAGGCTAAAGATTAGCATCACTGAAGTTAGTGCTATTTTGTCATAATATAAAAGGTTTCAGTGCATACAGAAACATATATGAGTGTTTAGATTATGAAACCTCTGCAGGCCAAGCATCTGCCTCCTTCAAGCTAACGACAGTTTCCAGCTGCTTAAATTCAGGGTAGATACAAGCACTTGAGGCATAAAAGAACCTACAGGGAAGAAAAAGTGAAGTTCAATCATATTTGGTGCTAGCATATTCTTCTCTGAGTCTGCTGTTAAGGTTATTGTTTTGTTGTTCTACATAAAGCTTTTTCCTTCCTTCCATCAATGTGACTACACAAAATTGTAACTATGCATTACGTAAAAAATATTGTAGTTGAACGATGTTCCAAACGCTAGGTTTATTTACCCAACTATTTCAGTTTTGCCAAATTTGATACCTTATCATGTAACTGAATCTTGCGAGATAAAAAATAAAATCCGAGCAGATTTATTCCGGATCTTAAAAAGACGCATGAACAATCCTCAAGTGTCAGCACATGAACACAATCCTGTAGTGTCATCGGATTATTGCCCGGTAGAAAAGCCACCTCGAGTCCTCAATGCATAATTGGAGATGTGGGCCAACCCTAACCATTTACTTCAATACAACATAATATTGCTACGCGTTCAGCTCATAGCAATTATACTGTTATACACTTCCCCCAACTCATTGTCACAGTTACTATCACCAACTCATCACGTAGTGGAAAGCCCCAATGAACATTTCCTCTGTACAAGCCAACCATGCAACCCAGACCCTTGAGGTCACCAAAGCGTTATATGCGGCGCAACATGCACAAATAGTGTGTGCTCTGCACAAACACTATTTACCAAACTGTTTCAAGGTTTGCAAAATTTGACACCAATTTTGTAGCTGAACTTTGGAAGATACTACATGGTGCACATGCAACAGACACGCCCCTCTAGTACATGCTACATGCAACCCACATACAGGACAACACGAACATTTATGTCAATGCTACAATACATGGTGCACATGCACTGCATAGCAAGAATAACTTTCCCGCGCTCAGTTAGTGTCATCGACATATCGCTTAGTGGAAAGTGCCCGAAGAAGGCTTTCCCAAACTGGGCCAATTCGACCCTTTCCGCTTAGTGCCGCGCAAACAGCAAGTACTAATTTTCATAAATACAATAATAAATGTGAAACATTCATTTATCCAAATCTGCAATTTCGACAAACTCATAACTACATCCCCTTTATATTGTTTAAAATTTAAAAGTGGACATGCTGCTACCCAAGCCAAAGTATATGAGGATTTTCATTTGGAGCGCAGAACAGGTAAACAGGCCTTAGCATCTTACAGTGAAACACACAAAGGTAGTATAAGGTGGAATGTTACCTTTTGACACCATTGATTCTACCAGCCTCAAGCATGTTAAAGCTGATCATAGTGTTGTTGTACATGATCACAGAGTGGTTAGACTGGATGAAGCCCATCCCTCCCATATCAGCTGCTAGGTTGAAAACATGGTCAACCCCAGTGGTGACCTTGAGGCAGTTGTCCATCACCCTGAGATCAGCAAGGTGAAACTCATGGCAGAACATATCCTCGTCCATGTGCTCATTCTTCTTCCAGTCAGAGGCGATGATGTAGTGCCCCTCGCTCTTGAGGCGCTTTGCAAGGTGGGAGGCGATGAACCCGCCAGCTCCTGTAATGGAGATCCGCAGCTTCTCAGCTGGCCAGTACAGCTCCTTCTCCAATTCCGCGTATGCGTGCTTGTCGTTGAGCGCCATTCTGCACTCACAAAAGTTAAAGCGTTAAGATGTCAACCAGATATCATGGGATTACAACAGCTTATGGCAAACAATAAGATCTTTCAGCATACAATCGACTTTGACAACTTACAGACATTGTTTCTAAACACCATACAGAATGTAACTACTGAAATCATGAGGCCTACTAATCATTGTCCATTCAAGATATATAGCAAAGCAGCTAACCGGCCACATCATGAAACTTTTAAATCATTGCATAGAGTGATACAGTAAACCATGTGACGAAGCCAGGTCCAATCATACTAGATCCAATGAACCTAAATCACCAAGGTCGGACGTGGTTCATCAATGGCTGCTAGCAGACTGCTTAACAAACGCAATAATAGATCAATGACTAGCAGACTGCTTAAAAAAAAGCAATAATAGACCGCACCCCATGTGCAGTTTCCTTTCTTCCAAGAAGGGACAAAACATGGACCCCTGCTTCCATACTAATTTATTAATCACCTAACAAAGCAAAGCCCCCCTTCCTGGAAGTGACATGCCCGAGTTATCCAAAACCAACTTGGCACACATGGTGGTAATTGATCAGCTAATCTCGACATATCGAGCAAAACATCACCTCCAGCTAGAAGCCCGATCAATCTAATCTCCCGACAATCATCCCGGAAAGCCGGATTGGGCAAACAGACAACATTATGTTTGCTTCTAGTTGTAGAGATGAATCGGGTAAAGAAAAATCTAAAGCTTCTGACCGAAAAAGGTAGAATCTAAGACTCTAAAAACACTAGAGATCCAACACCGAGACACGGAATCAAGAAACCGGTAGCAATTCGACGGTCCGCCTACCTCTTGGAGCATGAACAAGGGCAATGGATTACTAGTAGCAGATAATATACTTGGTTGGAGGAATCGCATCGTTACCTTTGAAGTCGCTGAACGGAGCCGCCGCAGCGAGATTTGGAAGTGGGCAAAGAAGATTCTTGGGCAGCCTCCTACCAGATCTCCTACCCCTCTTCTTCCTTAAATAGATAGAGGCGAGGTTTTGTCTCGTGATGAAATTTGAGTGGCTCGTATCGTTTGCAAAGAAACCCCTAGAAAACATGGAATATTACGTAGAGGTGCCTGTAAGGATTTGACTTGTATTAAAAGTTGAGATCTTCTGTTTGCTGACACTAGTCTTTTCTTTACAGTAGTAGAATGTCTTCGATTGTTACCCCACAATTTGTTGAGTTCTTGTGGTTGGTGGCAACCACCGGATTTGTTTTATGTCTGTACATTATTCCGAAATTTTTAAATACGGCATAGTGCTGCAGTCATGTGCTTGGATCCTAATCGTTGGCCACCAATGGGCGTTATTTTCATCATTTTATTTGTCCAGTGTATGTGGTCATTTTGTTACGGTTGCATGCTTGCACTGTTTTTTTTTTTTAGATTGCCGGATTTAATTGGTTACCTTTTTGTCTAGCTCCCCTAAGAAGTTATATAAGTATTCGTCAATTTTTTTTTAATTGATGAAGTATTTGATACATGCAATTTTCTTAAATCCCCTAAAACGTGTAAATGCATTTTTTATTTAATTGCAAATACAATTACCAGGCATTGTCCACGAGTTGTAGTGATAAGGTTGGCATATTCCAAAAAAAATTCATTGGTCTCTTGAACGCTATGGAGTGCAAAGGTTATGTGAAACCATGTGACTATCACAACGTAGTAACTTGAATGCTATGGAGCACAAATATGTCACCACCCCCAAAAAAGTTGAATTAATCAAATCTGTTACTACCTCCCAAGCCATCTACCCTATCACCGCCTTAGCTCCTCCAAAAGGCATTATGTAGGCAATTCTCAAGCTTGATCGTGCTTTCCATTGGGTGGGCATCCAACAAGTTCACCCCCGGGAAATGCAAAGTAAAGTGGGATCTTGTGTGTTGGCCCACGAATATGGGCGGCCTCGATGTTTGGATCTTGAGAAGTTCGCAAGAGCTTTGAGGATAGATGACATTGGTATGAATGGATGGAGCCGGGTCTTGCTTGGATTGGCTTAGGGGACCCTTGTGATGCCACAAACATTGATATCTTCTATCTTCCATTGACCTTGCCATTGGTGATGGAAGGACCACCAAGTTTTGGCATGCGCCTTGGCTTGAGGGACAAAAAGCCCAAAGATGTTGATCCATCAATTTTTCCCATCACTAAGCAAAAGAATTTAGCGGTGAATAAGGCTTTCGGCAATGATTTTTGGATTGGGAATTTAAACCTTGCGGGTGACTTGGCGGTGAATCACATCTACGATTTCTACAACCTTTTGAGCAAAATTAATGAGATTGAACTCACCAATGGTGTCAAGGACACCATCTCTTGGAAGCTTTCCTTCTCCATAAAATACTCCGTGAGCACATCATACTTAGCTCAATTTGGGGATGCTCCTACGTCCTTCATGAAGCCGACGGTTTGGGATAATTGCCCCCTCCCTAAATGCAACTTTTTTGTTTGGCTTATTCTCCAAAATACGGTGTGGATGGCGGATCCGCCTTGCTCGCCTAGGTGGCCAAAATTGCGTTCTTTGCCAACTATGCAAGAGAGAACTGGAGACCGCGGCGCATCTTATCTTCAAGTGTCGGTACTCCCGCCGCATTTGGCAGGGCTTGAAAGGAGTTGCTAGGTTTGTTAAATCTTGATGTCTCTCATTGGAATTATTTTGGCATGGTGGAGTCATGGTGGTGCGCTATCACCGGGGTGTATGGTCATCGTCGCAAGGGGCTCTCCTCTTTGGTCCTCCTTACCGCTTGGGAGATATGGAATGAGAGAAATGCCAGAGTTTTTTGAAACTTTAAGTCTATGCCAACTGTGGTTTTTGACGAGTACTAAGCGAAATGCTTACCTTTAGGGGATCGCGGGCGCAAAACATTTGAGATCCATTCTACCACGAGAGTAGGCTTTTGTTTTCTATTTGGAATGTTGTGCAGTTTGGCTGCTTGGAAGTGTTTGTACTCTATAAAAAAACTTAATCAATGAATATAGGCAAAGCTTCTGCCTCATCTAAAAAAAATAGAGCATACCCATGTGAAAATGTAACTTCATAAAGGATTGTCTTGTACAATATGTGTCTAGAAGCGCGGTGCTTGCAATACTCAATGTGTGTAGTCTAGGGGGGAGGGGAGTATTAGGAATAACTCTACCTAGGACACTAGGATATCTAACCATGAACGAGAGAAGATGAGAGAGAAATATTGGCTCCTAACGATAAATATAATGATTTGCGGTAGTGGCACTGGTAAGTGCATACATTCGGGGACAAAAGACAATTTTTCATAAAGTGAGGGAGTTTTTCGTAAGCTAACCTCTTAGTTCGCACTAGAGATGTCGACGCTTTCGCGCCACATATTATGTTTAAATTTAAATTTGGGAAAAAAATGTTAATTATTCAATATATCCAGGACACTACGACACTAGGATATCTAACCATGAACGAGAGAAGATGAGAGAGAAATATTGGCTCCTAACGATAAATATAATGATTTGCGGTAGTGGCACTGGGAAGTGCATACATTCGGGGACAAAAGACAATTTGTCATAAAGTGAAGGAGTATTTCGTAAGCTAACCTCTTAGTTCGCACTAGAGGTGTCGACGCTTTCGCGCCACATATTATGTTTAAATTCAAAGTTGGGAAAAAAGAAAAAATGTTAATTATTCAATATATCCAAGCTCTGAAAATTCGTTTTTTAGAAAGGTCGTTTCTTATCTGCAATTACTAGCATCCAATTTGAAACTCCAAATTCCGTAGACAAAGACATTGCAAATCATGATACTTATATTAGTGTTTTTTTTTGTCGTGTATAAATTGATTTTCTGTCAGCACGGAAAAAGTCATTATGTTTTATTTTTGTGAAGAGTTGAAGTCATTATTTTTGGCCATTGGGTTTCAGGAAAATCTCCAAATCAATACGAGAACCAACCGTTTGATGAAGGTCCGGCCTAGTATGGATCGAACGAACCTCATGTGTGTCTAATAATGTGGTTTATATTCTTTTAGTGGAGACAACTTTGGTGTCAATAGTGAGAAGCAAGTGGCGTCTGGTGTCGGTGATGGTCGAGGTGTGGGGGTGGTGGTGATGTAGTGCTGCTGCAGCTGTGGTGGTGAGCTTGTGACAAAATATCATCTCACATTTTTTTTCTAAAAAATATCATCTCACATGTCAATACAAAGGAACTTGGTCATTGGCCGCTCGGTTGGAGTCAGAGGATGCTAATTTACTCAAACCGAAAAGCACTTACAGTGAACGGCTCCTGATTTACTATGGCAAATGCATGCTCCGGTCCAAAACAAGCTTAATTGGAGGCACGGCTGCGGCGGCGGATCTTGAACGGGCGCCTTGAGACGGCGTGTGTGTGGCCATGCTGCCGACCACGCAGCGAGGTGGCCTCTTCCGCTGTTGGTTGTCTTTCTCGTCGGTGCAAAGGGATCCGGTCGGTGGTGGTGTTGCCGTACGGCGGCTTTCCAGTGGCGGATTGCTTGGCCGGTGGGGTGTGGCGGTCTACAATGAGGAGATGGTGGTCCAGCTGGTGAAGTGGGCGGGGATGTCACCATTGGCAGCAGCGCCCGGCCGTGGTATCGTATTTCTCGTTGGAAGCGATGGTGGGACGTCTCTTGCTCCATTGATTCTGGGGAAAGGCCACCACCGACGGCGGCGCACATGGGTGTCGTGGTCCTCGTTGGAGTCGTTGAGGGGGCTTACCGGATCAGATGACGGCGGCGTATACGCCGTCACCCCCATGGGGACATCGTCTTTGGAGACATACATCGACTGGAGGAACGTCTGGATGGCTTTGGTGGCTAGGTGGCGGTCTCCGCGTGCTTATCGCATGAGACCAAGGCAAAACAGTGTGGCATATACCATCGACAATGAAGAGTCCCAGCGGGGTGGCGCGGCGGGGTCTCGATGACAGATGCGGGTTGATGGACCCGCATAGGGTGGTGACGTCGTGGCGGCGTCGACGGCAAGTGTAGTGCCTTGATTCTTACTGAAGATGGGTCGATGGAAGATGGCGGCGTGACTTTTTGAGCATGTGAAATGGTGTGCCTTCAGGGTTTGTTGGACGGATTTGTCTTTCCGACTCACTGTTTGGCATTTTGGTGAGGCGTTCGATTATCTGATGATGTGCCTAGGTGTGAGGTCCGGGCATAAGGCCCCGACTGACCATCCCTTGATCAAGCTTGTAGGTGATGCGGCATATTTCGTTAGTGAGATGGCTTTGATTTGATCTTTGTGTTTTCGTTGTAAGGCTCCATTCATTAATTTTAATAAAAGATCGTGTCCATCATTTTGATGCAAAGTTTGGGGACATAACCTTCATTTCGTCCACTGCAATTTTGGGTTATTTGAGAAACACCATTGTAACTTTCAACTTTTAAAAAATACCACTACAATTCTCTGTACATTCTATAAACGCCATTTTGTAAGAAAATAAATTGAAACACATACTACCCAATATACACTTGTATTTCTGTTATACATACGTAGACACAGTGCTCCCTACTAGAATTAGCTTGTGCTGCCGGTACCAAGATTTGCCCAAGAAGAGGGATGAATTACAAAGTTGTAAAGAAAAGAACTCTCAGGGGATTATATGGCATGAATCTTTTGCTCCTTACCCCAACAGTCAGTTAGAACATACGAGTACTCAATAAACTGTGGACGTGTATCCGAAGTTTTGTTCCACGCCAGAGGAACTTGGCTATTCCAATAGAGACTCACAACTGCAGTAAATGAAAACACCGATTCAACGCAACAACAATATTACAGTACAAGAGGAAATTGCCAAGCGATGCATGTGGCAACAAAATCTACCATTAGAAAAACATAAATCACAATAACAACACATAGGAGATCTAACTTACCATATGGGACGGCGAGATGTCACGGTTTAGGATCACTGATTCTTCCACATAATAAAACTTGGTACATGGAGAACTGAAGAGCTCATCTCTGATTATAGATACATACCTTTTCAGAAGCAAAAAAACATTGATGTTGACCAAAAGGCAACACTTTGGGTATGAACCTTCTAGTAAGTGCTCCTGAAAAACAAGATCTAATGTGAAATTCAAAGTTCAACCTTGTAGGATATGGCCGATTTTTTTGTAGATCAGACCATTTGACATATATGTACATTTCTATAAAGATGGTTTACTATAGCACATAACATTTAAGAATTTATGTTTCGGCTTTTTTACTTAGTTGTCTCTAGAACAATTACAGAACAAAGCACCTGCGATATTTTCTAGGTCAAGATACACAACAATGCTTACCTCCATAACTGATTTGACTCATAGTAACAGCTGGTT
>NC_061510.1:209483933-209502314 GCF_022539505.1 Lolium rigidum
GTTAAAGAACATACCGGTTGTGACAGCACCTAGTTTAGACTAATGTTTATGACAAATTGAGTTCAAATTTTAATTCAACAAAATTAAAAATCTAGGTGAACTCCCACTCAAAACAATATCCCTCGCATTGTCTTAGTGATCACACGAACCAAATCCACTACATCAAGTCCGATCATCACGAGACAAGATGTAATTTCAATGGCGAACACTCAAAGTGTTCATCATATCAATCATATGATTCATGCTCTACCTTTCGGTATCACGTGTTCCGAGACCATGTCTGTACATGCTAGGCTCGTCAAGGCCACCTTAGTATCCGCATGTGCAAAACTGACTTGCACCCGTTGTATGCACTTGTTGATTCTATCACACCCGATCATCACGAGATGCTTCGAAACGACAAGTCCTGGCAACGGTGCTACTAAGGATGAACACTTTATTATCTTGATATTTTAGTGAGAGGGATCATCTTATAATGCTACCGTCGCGATCTAAGAAAAATAAGATGCATAAAAGGATTAACATCACATGCAGTTCATATGTGATATGATATGGCCCCTTTGTCTTTGCGCCTTTGATCTTCATCTCCAAAGCACGGACATGATCTCCATCATCAACGGGCATGATCTCCATCATCATAGATACGTCTCCGACGTATCGATAATTTCTTATGTTCTATGCCATATTATTGATGATACCTACATGTTTTATGCACACTTTATGTCATATTCGTGCATTTTCTGGAACTAACCTATTAACAAGATGCCGAAGTGCCGGTTCCTGTTTCTCGCTGTTTTTGGTTTCAGAAATCCTAGTAACGAAATATTCTCGGAATCGGACGAAATCAAGACCCGAGGTTCCTATTTTCACCGGAAGCATCCAGAACACCCGGGAAGGACCGAGAGGGGGCACCGGGCCCCCGGACCATAGGCCGGCGCGGCCCGGGCCCCGGCCGGCCGCCATATGGTGTGGCCACCCCTTCGACCCTCCTGCGCCGCCTCTTCGCCTATATAAAGCCTCCGTCGCGAAACCCCACGATGCGAAAAACCACGATACGGAAAACCTTCCGCAGCCGCCGCCATCGCGAAGCCAAGATCCGGGGACAGGAGTCTCTGTTCCGGCACCCCGCCGGAGCGGGGAAGTGCCCCCGGAAGGCTTCTCCATCGACACCGCTGCCATCTCCACCGCCATCTTCATCACCGCTGCTGCTCCCATGAGGAGGGAGTAGTTCTCCATCGAGGCTCGGGGCTGTACCGGTAGCTATGTGGTTCATCTCTCTCCTATGTGCTTCAATACAATAATCTCATGAGCTGCCTTACATGATTGAGATTCATATGATGATGCTTGTAATCTAGATGTCACTATGCTAGTCAAGAGAGTTTTACTTATGTGATCTCCGGAGACTCCTTGTCCCACGTGTGTAAAGGTGACAAGTGTGTGCACCGTGTGGGTCTCTTAGGCTATATTTCACAGAATACTTACTCACCGTTATGAATGGCGTAGTGAAGTGCTTATTTATATCTCTTTATGATTGCAATGTGTTTTGTATCACAATTTATCTATGTGCTACTCTAGTGATGTGTTATTAAAGTAGTTTATTCCTCCCGCACGGTGTAATGGTGACGAGTGTGTGCATCCGTGTTAGTACTTGGCGTATGCTATGATCATGATCTCTTGTAGATTGTGAAGTTAACTATTGCTATGATAGTATTGATATGATCTATTCCTCCTACGTGGCGTGAAGGTGACAGTGTGCATGCTATGTTAGTACTTGGTTTAGTCGTATTGATCTTTCTTGCACTCTAAGGTTTTAAATATGAACATTGAATTGTGGAGCTTGTTAACTCCGGCATTGAGGGTTCGTGTAATCCTACGCAATGTGTTCATCATCCAACAAGAGTGTAGAGTATGCATTTATCTATTCTGTTATGTGATCAATGTTGAGAGTGTCCACTAGTGAAAGTGTAATCCCTAGGCCTTGTTCCTAAATACTATTATCGCTGCTTGTTTACTGTTTTACTGCGTTACTACTGCTGCGTTACTACTGCTTGTTTACTGTCCTGGGCAAAGCACTTTTCTGGTGCCGTTGCTACTACTTATTCATACCACCTGTATTTCACTATCTCTTCGCCGAACTAGTGCACCTATTAGGTGTGTTGGGGACACAAGAGACTTCTTGCTTTGTGGTTGCAGGGTTGCATGAGAGGGATATCTTTGACCTCTTCCTCCCTGAGTTCGATAAACCTTAGGTGATCCACTTAAGGAAAACTTGCTGCTGTTCTACAAACCTCTGCTCTTGGAGGCCCAACACTGTCTACAAGAATAGAAGCTCCCGTAGACATCAATCATCGGCGTAGCGTCAAGGTCAATGGCGCCGTCTTCATGATTGTTCTCCATGTAGCAACTATTACAACTTCTTTGAAATACTACTCAACATGAAATTTAAAGACAACCATAAGGCTCCTGCCGGTTGCCACAATACAATAATGATCATCTCATACATATTCATCATCCCATTATGGCCATATCACATCACCAAGCCCTGCAAAAACAAGTTAGACGTCTCTAATTTGGTTTGCATATTTTACGTGGTTTAGGATTTTCGAGTAAGATCTAATCTACCTACAAACATGAACCACAACGGTGATACTAGTGTTATCAATAGAAGAGTAAATTGAATCTTCACTATAGTAGGAGAGACAGACACCCGCAAAGCCACTTATGCAATACAAGTTGCATGTCGAGCGTGGAGCAAATCTCATGAACGCGGTCATGTAAAGTTAGCCCGAACCGCTTCATCCCACTATGCCACAAAGATGCAAAGTACTCAAACTAAAGACAACATAAGCATCAACGCCCACAAAACCATTGTGTTCTACTCGTGCAACCATCTATGCATAGACACGGCTCTGATACCACTGTAGGGATACGTTGCATAGAAAACAAAAATTTCCTACCGCGAGAACGCAAACCAAGCCAAGATGCAATCTAGAAGATGGGAGCAACGAGGAGATGATCGAGACTCACCCTTGAAGATTTCCAAAGCCTACAAGATGAGGCTCTTGTTGCTGCGGTAGACGATCACTTGCCGCTTGCAAAAGCGCGTAGAAGATCTTGATCACGGTGCTACGATCGGGCAGCACCTCCGTACTCGGTCACACGTTCGGTGTTGATGAAGACGACGTCCTTCTCCCCGTTCCAGCGGGCAGCGGAAGTAGTAGCTCCTCCTTGAATCCGGCAGCACGACGGCGTGGTGGCGGTGGCGATGGAGAACTCCGGCGGAGCTTCGCTAAGCGTTGCGGGAGAGGTGGAGGAGGTGGGGCGGCTAGGGTTTGGGAGAGGGGGGCGCCAGCCACTATGGGGTGCGGCCACCTTGTGGTGTTGGGTTGGCCGGCCCCCTCCCCTTGTCCCTCATTATATAGGTGGAACACCCAAGAGTTGGTCTACAAGTCTTCGAATAAGACCCCAAACCAAAACCTTCCATATGACATGAAACCTACCCAAGGTGGGATTCCCACTTGAGGTGGGACTCCCACCTTTCCTTGGGAGGGGGTGGCTGGCCATCTTAGGTGGAGTCCACCTGGGACTCCACCCCCTAGGGTTGGCCGGCCATGGGTGGTGGAGTCCCTCCGGGACTCCGCCTTCCAAAGTGATTTCTTCCGAACTTTTCTAGAACCTTCTAGAACCTTCCATAAATGCACCGGATCATTTCCAAACTTGGAATATGACTTCCTATATATGAATCTTATTCTCCGGACCATTCCGGAACTCCTCGTGATGTCTGGGATCCCATCCAAGACTCCGAACAATATTTCGAACTCCATTCCATATTCAAGTTCTACTATTACAACATCAAACCTTAAGTGTGTCACCCTACGGTTCGTGAACTATGTGGACATGGGTGAGAACTCTCTCCGACCAATAACCAATAGCGGGATCTGGAGATCCATAATGGCTCCCACATATTCAACGATGACTTAGTGATCGAATGAACCATTCACATATGATACCAATTCCCTTTGTCACGCGATATTTTACTTGTCCGAGGTTTGATCATCGGTATCACTCTATACCTTGTTCAACCTCGTCTCCTGACAAGTACTCTTTACTCGTACCGTGGTATGTGGTCTCTTATGAACTTATTCATATGCTTGCAAGACATTAGACGACATTCCACCGAGAGGGCCTAGAGTATATCTATCCGTCATCGGGATGGACAAATCCCACTGTTGATCCATATGCCTCAACTCATACTTTCCGGATACTTAATCCCACCTTTATAACCACCCATTTACGCGAGTGGCGTTTGATGTAATCAAAGTACCTTTCCGGTATAAGTGATTTACATGATCTCATGGTCGAAAGGACTAGGTAACTATGTATCGAAAGCTTATAGCAAAAAACTTAATGACGTGATCTTATGCTACGCTTAATTGGGTGTGTCCATTACATCATTCATATAATGATATAACCTTGTTATTAATAACATCCAATGTTCATGATTATGAAACTAATCATCTATTAATCAACAAGCTAGTTAAGAGGCTTACTAGGGACTCTTTGTTGTTTACATATCACACATGTATCAATGTTTCAGTTAATACAATTATAGCATGGTATATAAACATTTATCATAAACATAAAGATATATAATAACCACTTTTATTATTGCCTCTTGGGCATATCTCCAACATCGGGCCCTAGTGACAAGCATTAAGCATAACAAGTTGCAACAATATCATAAAAGTACCAATTACGGACACTAGGCACTATGCCCTAACAATCTTATGCTATTACATGACCAATCTCATCCAATCCCTACCATCCCCTTCAGCCTACAGCGGGGGAATTACTCACTCATGGATGGGGGAAACATGGCTGGTCGATGGAGAGGCGTCGGGTGGTGATGATGGCAATGATCTCCTCCAATTCCCCGTCCCGGTGGAGTGCCAGAACGGAGTTTCTGGTCCCGAGACGGAGTTTCGCGACGGTGGCGGCGTACTGGATGTCTTCTGGCGATTTCTTCTAACCCCCCGTGCATTTTTAGGTCGAAGGCGTTAAGTAGTCCAGAGGAGGGCGTCGGAGGCCGACCGAGGGGGCCACACCGCGCGCCCCCCTCCTGGGCCGCGCCGGCCTAGTGTGTGGGGCCCTCGGGCTCCACCTGGCTTGGCCTTCTGGCTCCGTCAATCTTCTGGAAAAATAAGACCTTTCGCATAAATTCCGAGGATTTTCCTGAAAGTTGGATTTCTGCACAAAAACGAGACACCAGAACAGTTCTGCTGAAAACAGCGTTAGTCCGTGTTAGTTGTATCCAAAATACACAAATTAGAGGCAAAACAATAGCAAAAGTGTTCGAGAAAGTAGATACGTTTTGGACGTATCAGCCATCATGTCTTGCGGCTAGCAATCTGAGAAACCATTTAATAGATCAAACGTACTGAGAAGGAAGAAGATATGACAAATGTTCCAATGTGTGATGAAGTGGATTGTCCAGCGCCGGGGAGAATGATAATGGCTTTTAGGTCTGCATTTTGGAAATTAATAATATACTCCCTCCATTATGTGATACTCTGCATTTTAGGTCTGAATTTTGTTCTAAATTATTCTATATTTAACTTCGTAATTAACAACATGGAAAATGAAGCATACATCCTCTCTCTATTGGATGTCATTAATTTGAAAATACCTTGGATTGTTATCAAACTAGTACTATTAAATGACATGCTAATTGATCTTAAAATTTGTAAAATGTAGACAAAAAGAGAACGGAGGGAGTACAAAACAACTCTCTTAAAAAAACAGTATACAAGATAATTCTCCAGGGGCAAGAAGCCGGAAAGAGAATGGATATTCGTCGCAATATGAATGAAATCACATATCTTTAAATATTTTGGAAATTATGACAATTGTTTGACAGGTATATATATAATTTTTAGGTCATCGAATTACTTAGAAAGAAAAACAAACGACCAATATCCGTGGAGGACCCGAAGGCGCACGGCATATGCAACAAACTCGCACAAGGAACTACGCCGTCTCCTCCATTCACTCTCGTCTTTCTCTCCTCTCTAGCACCGCTGCCCTGCTCTGCTTTTTGTTCCCGTGTGCTCCACCTCCCGATTCTCCTCCACTCCCGCATAATCGGTGCGCCCTCTTATCTTCATGGCTCTCTATCCATGTGTAGTTGCTAGTTCTCAAATAGCTAAGAACTAACTTTGAGCTTAGTCAAGTCTTACACCACTCGATTTTCATAGTGATTCGTGCTATCCATGAGTTGCAATATGAGTTGTAACTGAAATTTGATGACATTATATGACTAAGAGTGAAGTTAGTTCTCAGTCGACTGAGAAATAATCACATCCTAATAAAATAATATAAAGACAACTCTCTAAGAAAACGATAAACAAGACAATTGTCTAGGGATAAGAAGCCGGAAAAAGAATCGATGTTCGTCGCAATATGAATAAAATTACAGTCTTCAGACATTTAAAAATTATAACAATTACTTAACAGGTATATATATATATATATATAATTTTTTTATCTCATAACACATGGACATTTAACTAGTAAGAAAAAAAGAAAAACAAGCAACCAGTATCCGTGGAGAACCGGCACAAGGAACTACGCCGTCTCCTCCCTTCGCTTTCGTCTTTCTCTCCCCCTCCGGCGACGCCGCTCCGCTCTGCTTTTGGTTCCCGTCTGCTCCGCCTTCCGATTCTCCTCCACTCCTGCATAATCGGTGCGCCCTCTAATCTCTATCCATGTGTAGTAGCGGCATCAGGGGTTTTCTTTTTCTAGGGTTCGTCGAGTCGTGCTATATATGGTCCGGGGTATCGTCGTGCCGGAACGTTCTGGGAGCTACGCGATTGGTAAATTAGGCCTACGTAATATGATTAACTGATATGATTTGAGTTTCTTGCTCACGCCTTATGTAGTGCCAAAGCCTAGTTGTGCTCAAGCTTATTTTGCCCCTGTTGACAACAGCCGTCTCTATTGGCCTAATTGCAGTAGCTGACTGAAATTTTATTCGATGCCTCCTGGTGACCTCGTACAAGGTTTTCCGTGACACGTCGTTCTGTATGATGAATTCATTGATTTAACTAGTTGTTGTTCTTGTTGTTCTACCTTACTAGTTATGGTAGATTAGGTGTATCCAGCACACCTCTTGTTGTTTCTGTATCTGGTAAATTAGGTGGTATTGATAGAGTTTATTGCACAGGTCCTGTGTTGAACTGAAAGCCCAGAAAGGATAGATGAGAGCGGCTGGTACAACCTTCACCCACCTCTGGTAACTGCATTAGAACCTCTCATGTATCCCATTGCATAGCAGCATGCACAATGCGGCTTTCAGGGGTTATGATTTCTCTTCCTAGGGGTTACAGTCTCTTAAGAGTCTTGTTGATTTGGAAATAACTATCTGTTTACTCTTCCTGGATTTAGCAATAGGACTTTCTTTATTCTTCATCAGATCACTGCCATTGTCTATGCAGATATTTGTACAGCTGATAACATATTTTCGGTTTTAATTCCTTCAGGAACTTATATTTAGTCACCGATGAACATGACATCCTCTAGTAAGGTTTCCACCTACCACTCATTGCCTGCACCAGGATTTGAAAGCGGTCTTACGGATGAGATCCATTCCAAGGTTATGGGCACCATAGGGAATGTGATCAACTCGTTCGATACAAAGTCTCTGCCTAAGCAACTAGAAGGTGCATTGGGAACAGCTGGAAATGCCATTAACTCCTTTGAGTCAAAATTGGCCGGGAAAAAGCAGTTTGATTTCGATGGAGGAAATGATTTTCTTGATGGATATGATGAATGTCCTGACGACTATTGGGGCTCTGAACCGCCCAGGGCACAAAAGCCAGTGAACATTAGAAACCTGCTGGGTGGTATTGTCGCTATCATTGGTCGCAGTTGCAAAAATGATGAAATTCAACAATCAAAGGGCTCTAAAACTAGCGTCTCATTCTTGGGGTCAAGTAGTGATGGATGTACATTCTTGCATTCCTCAGTCTACGCACCAAGTGCTCCCCCGTTGCTTGATGCGGAAGCCTTGGATTACAATATTTATAGGGTTGTTTTAGAGGCAGAGCCACCAGAATGGCTACCCGATAGTTATGCTGGCTCGTGCATGCAGTGTGCTGCTTCTTTCACTGCTATTACTCGTGGAAGGCACCATTGCCGATTCTGTGGAGGGATATTTTGCAAGGCATGTTCAAAAGGGAGATGTCTTTTGCCAGCAAAGTTTCGTGAGAGAAATCCACAAAGGGTTTGTGATGCATGTTATGATAGGCTTGATCCGTTGCAGAACTTGTTAATTATTTCTGTCAGCAATGCGTCACAAACTGCAAAGCATGATGTTATGGATTGGACTTCTGCAAGAGGGTGGTTAAACTTGCCGATTGGATTAACAATGGAGCATGAGATATACAAGGCAGCAATTTCCCTTAGGAGCTATAATCAGGTGACTAAATTCTGTTTCCATTTTCTTTGACATGTTTAAATACTTGATGGCAATATTTACCTAAATAAACCGCATTTCTTAATGCAGGTTGCAAAGATAAACCCAGAAAAATCTATTCCGCATGCAGTCCTTAGTGGAGCAAGTGGACTTGCTATATTGACAGTTATAAAAGCTGGTGCATTTCTTACATACAAGCTTGGAACTGGCCTAGTAGTTGCTCGAAGATCAGATGGATCATGGTCTCCACCGTCTGCTATAGTTTCAACTGGATTAGGATGGGGAGCACAGGTAGTAACTAGATTGTGAGATACTCTTATCTTTCATGTTGTCAACATCTAATTCATCAGTTGATGAACTTCACTAATCACTATCTTTTATTGTTAGTCTGGTTCCCCTTATGTGGGAATAACTGCATCCACAAACTTCATTGCATGTTATGCATGCAATGGTGTATGATAAAAAGTTTTTTTTTTCCTGCATTGCCTATCTGAAAACACACATGTTACATATCTTAGAGTGCAATGACACATACATTATTTGTTTTCCATTACTGTTATCTGCTAAGTGAACTCTGATTTTGGGGTAAACAGTACTTGCAAGTTACTACTTCTGTGTAGAACATGGTCTTGGGAGTTAAACTGAGTAAAAAACATGCTTGATGTTGACTGCTATCTATAATTGATAATTTATGATATCGGCCATGGCTCATGTACTTCCCTAGTAGTGTCAAATTTTCTGCTACGATCTCTTGTATCTTACATTCTTTATCTTAAACATGCAGGTTGGTGGCGAGCTGATGGATTTCATCATAGTGCTTCATGGTCAAGAAGCCGTGAATACCTTCAGCAGCCGAATGCATTTTTCACTCGGGGCAGGTTTAAGTGTTGCTGCAGGACCGGTTGGCAGAGTATTAGAAGCTGACATGAGAGCTGGTAACAAAGGCTCAGGAGTTTGCTATACATATAGTTGCAGCAAAGGTAATGGTTATGTTCAATTCAAATTTTCAGGCAACTCTTGTCATGTGAAATCCAGCTCTGTCCGAGGGTATGGATGCAGTAGTTACGCAGTGGACTGCTTTGAAAAGAAAATAAACATGCAATGAAGTAAGAAAAAAGTTAAAAGAGAACTCTATAAATATTATTATAGTTTTTATATATGAGCTTACTATTTATTTAAGTTGTGGCCATTCTCATGTCTGATTCTAAGTTTGACTTGAGTATTCAGATCTCTGCATCCTGGGGACTTTTATACGCATTTTGAACTGCTTTGTTAATTTTAGAGTTAGCAGAGTTAATTAATTGAGTATGATTCATGAAGTTCTAAATAGTTATCCGTTAGGAACTTCTGTATGGGATCGATCATCCTACTGACAAGGCTTATCATAGGTTTCTTGGCAGCATTTTATCTGATAATTCTGTTCTCTTATCTATACTATTTATCTAATATTAAAGGTACAAGTTTAGTGGATCAAGAGCTGTTATTACCTTCATTCTTTCTAATGTCACAGCTAAACATTGAAGTTTGGCCCTTGTCCTGAAATCTTCCCTTTTATTTAGTTCCATCAATTAACAGAATCAATCCACATAACTGTATTTTTCTCTTGCAGTAGGCAACTTCTATTTGAATGTTCAATGCTATATTATCTGTTCAATTAATTACTCCCTCTCCATATCACAAATAGACGCCGTTTTAACATGCATTCAGTCAAACTTTTACTCTGAATATCATTTTAATTATTCAGATTGGAAATTTGAAAATCATATGCATAGATTTGTCTCGAAAGGTATTTCTAGAATCTTATTAGTTCCTTGATTTTTATACATATATTGCAATATGAATACAGTGGTCAAAATTACATTTTGAATATTGTGTTAATGTCCAAAACGCTATGTGTGAAATGGAGGGAGTACAACTACAAATTTACTGTACTGCAAAAGTTTTGAAATTTGTTGAGTGGTGGTTTACCTACATTCCGCTATGGGAAAGATTCCTTAATATTATTCTCAAAATGCATTCAGAGCACCATAAGGACCCTGACACAAGATAATTAAAAAATTGATTCTCATAAATCCTGAGTTTCCACTTGGTATTCTGTTATGTTTCTGTCATTTTTGCAATACACACAATCTAAAAATTTGGAGTCCAGTAATAAATATTTTTTTGGGCAACAAATATAGAATACCAAGTTATCCTGACACCTAGCGTAAGTTTAGGATGAAGCTATTTTAGAACTATGAAGTTCTCAACTGCAATCTTTGATGCTAGTCCATCTCAGTCATGCATGACCTGTGGTACAACTAATTTTTGGTGGTTTTGGATGACCTGACAGGTGCATTTATCGGGGTTTCGCTGGAAGGGAACTTTGTTGCCACCAGGATGGATGCCAATCTACGGTTCTACGGTGACCCATATCTGACGACCAGTGATATACTTATGGGGAACCTGGAGCAACCAAATGCTGCTAAATTTCTGTACAAAGCGTTGGATGACCTATACTCGGGTCTGGATTTTTAGCACGATGCAGACCTCAGATTGTAAATATTTATTTTCATTTCGACTAGCTATTTGTGTTGCTTGGTTCTGAAAATGCTAGATAAACAAATGCAGCGTGTTGTTCCAGTAGGATGGAAGTGTAAAGTAACATGTAAGTCCACGTTATTATGAAATATGGACATGCTGGACTTCCCTGTCAGTGAATCCATTGTTGACAGCATTATAAGATCAGAAACTGAAAAGGAAGGACACCTTGCTCTGGTAGTGAGCTTATCAAATGGACAGTGGAAATAATTTCAGCAAGTATTGTAGAGTAGTTTATCATCTGTTTGGCACCAGAGGCAAGAATCTAAGGTCCTCCTGGAATATCAGGGAAAAAACAAGGAGGCAAAATCCCATGTAGGTAAGCAACGGGAAAACCAGCAAGTACCTGTCAAGTAACTGCAAATTAAAATTTCATCATGAGTTAATCTTCATTGATTTTGTTGATCATCAACATGTTGGCATGTTTCATACATGAATGTCATTAAGCACCTAGCAAGCACAAAACAATCAATGAAAGAGGAAGACAAGAGGGAGATGAATCTCGTTAGAATAATAATATACTAGTAGGTAGGAGGAGGAAGAGCAAGACAATTCCTTGGAAGGAGGTGCCGCAGATCGCACAAGCAGATGGAATCAGGAGAGGCTGCTAACTTAAGTTGAACGGAACGTGGGAAGGAATATGTGCGAAGGATAGATACGTCCGGCCTCCAGCGTGTCACAGCCGTCCACCAGCTCTGCGATGCGTCCTGACAGACACAGAGGGTAACCGATGCAGTCACCTAAGTGCATCTGCAGACAGAGGATTTGGAGCACGCAGCTTGAGGGCAAGGCCACTGCTGTCTGCTGGAGCTCCAGGCTCCCGCTCGTGGCTAATCAGCGTCCACCCATCATGCCCAACACCTTCGGGGCGTCCACTACTGTCGGCACCACGCTGCCTCACGACAACTTCTAGCATCCCCACTCCCCAGGCATGATTTCCAACATGTTGCTGCACCACGCGTCGAGGCTCCTTACCGCAACCATCCTGATGATTTTTGCCAGCTTCTTGATTTCTGATGCACGAATGGATTATGTTTCCGTTGTGGTGACAAATACAGCAGACAGCAAACGCCAAGGACAGTAGGAAACATAACCACGTAGGTAATAGTTTGCTTGCTATAGGTAAATTATCAGGTTTAATTCCTTTTCCCTCGTATGTAGAATTCAACCAATTAAACCAGCTTTACTTTCTTTTTTAAATGCGGTAGCTCTAGCCTCTGCATCAATCAATGCATACAGCTCCCATTACATTTATTAAAACGTACCATAAAGAACGGATAAAGAATTTACATCACAAACCCGAAACCACCACAATACCTACAAACTCAACATGACGGGGAACAATCGCATACGTGAAGACGCACTCTAGGCGAAACGAGAGCGTACATCCGGATAAGCAGACTCTTAGCAAGCACATCTTATGCACGCCACAGAAGCGGCCATTGCCATCGAACTCCGAGCAATCTTCAAGGTTAAGATCCATATAAACTTCGCATGTCTTGCCGATGACGCCACCATGATGACATACAACACCCCCTCCATGCGCGGACCCATGAACACGCGGTCGTCGCCAAGACCACATGCTCCACACCGCCAACACTCGTCGACGTCGATGCGAAAGATGCAACCCAGCTCAACCGCCACCGAAAACATCCATTGGTCGCTCTGGCCATGCAGAACTCCAAGAATGATACCCTCATGAGGGAAACGACGTGGGAGCGCCTCCATCATCCGATCCACGGATCTGGAGTTTCCCCCGGAGCGACACGAGTGGGTAAACACTGGCTGCAATGGTGATGCCTTCAACAAAGTAGCGGCGCGTGAACGTCGCCATCGCCCGCCGTGATCGGAGTTGGGGGTTCGATTTTCACTAACGTCCGTGCTTCCCCAACTCGCCTTCGAGACCAACTGGTCGACCACCTCCGGCGGAGGAGGAGGCCACCATCACCATGCCTAGGGCAGCCGCCCTTGGCGTCCTCGCGCCACGGAACTAGCCTAGAATCCTCCACGAAGCCATTGTCGTTGACGACGCTGCAGCGAAGTGAAGCCATGGCCTCAGCCCGCCCGAGCCCATCAGGGCCCAGACCACCGCTGATCCTAAACCTGATGGGATTCGTAGCATAGAAAACAAAAAAATTCCTACCGCAAGAACGAATAACAAGCCAAGATCTAATCCAGTAGATGGTAGCAACGAGATGAAGATCATGAGACTAACCCTCGAAGATTCCAAAGCCTACGAGATTAGATCTCGTTCTTGATGTAGTCGATCACTTGCCGCTTTCAAAAGCGCGTAGAAGATCTTGATGGTGCCATAGTCTGGGCAGCACCTCCGTACTCGGTCACACGTTCGGTGTTGATGACGACGTCCTTCTCCCCGTTCCAGCGGGCAGCGGATGTAGTAGATCCTCCTCGGAATCCCGACAGCATGACGGCGTGGTGTCGGTGGTGGTGGAGATCTCCGGCAGGGCTTCGCCTAAGCATTACGGGAGAAGCGGGAGGAGGGGGCGGCTAGGGTTTGGGGAGAGGGGGCACTTGGGGCGCCGACCTTGGGTGCCCTTGGGTGGTGCGGCTCAAGTGGTGGCCGGCCCCCTCCCTCTCTCCCTCATTATATAGGTGGAACCCCAAGGGTTAGCCCAAAGATTCGAATAAGAGTCCAACTCAAAAACTTACGAAAGGGTGAAACCTAGGGGAGTGGGACTCCTCCCTTTCCTTCCCTCATGGCCGGCCATGGTGGTGGAGTCCACCATGGACTCCACCTTCCCCTTAGGGTGGTCGGATAGGGTTGGTGGAGTCCAACCGGGACTCCACCTTCCATGGTGATTTCTTCCGGAAGGTTCTAGAACATTCTAGCGCCTTCCATAAATGCACCGGATCATTTCCAAACTTGTAAAGTGACTTCCTATATATGAATCTTATTCTCCGAACCATTCTGGAACTCCTCGTGATGTCCTGGATCCCATCCGAGACTCCGAACAACATTCGAACTCCATTCCATATTCCATATCTACTTAAAACGACATCAAACCTTAAGTGTGTCACCCTACGGTTCGTGAACTATGCAGACATGGTTGAGACTCCTCTCCGACCAATAACCAATAGAGGGATCTGGAGATCCATAATGGCTCCCACACATCAACGATAACTTTGTGATTGATTGAACCATTTACATACGATACCGATTCCCTTTGTCACGCGATACTTTACTTGTCCGAGGTTCGATCATCAGTATCTCCATACCTTGTTCAACCTTGTTACCGACAAGTACTCTTTACTCGTACCGTGGTATGTCATCTCTTGTGACCTAGTCACATGCTTGCAAGCTAATCAGACGACATTCCACCGAGAGGGCCCAGAGTATGTCTATCCGTCATCGGGATGGACACATCCCACTCTTGATCCATAGGCGTCAACTCACACTTTCCAAATACTTAATCCCATCTTTATAACCACCCATTTACGCAATGGCGTTTGATGTAATCAAAGCATCCTTCCGGTGTAAGTGATTTACATGATCTCATGGTCGAAGGACTAGGTAACTATGTATCGAAAGCTAATAGCAAGTTGAACTTAATGACTTGATCTTATGCTACGCTCATTTGGGTGCGTGTCCATTATATCATTCATCCAATGACATAACCTTGTTATTAATAACATCCAATGTTCATGATCACGAAACCATGATCATCTAATAATCAACAAGCTAGTTATACAAGAGGCTTACTAGGGACTCCTTGTTGTTTACATAACACACATGTATCAATGTTTCGGTTAATACAATTATAGCATGGTATGCAAAAATTTATCATAAACACAAAGATATATTATAATAACCACTTTATTATTGCCTCTTGGGCATATCTCCAACAGTCTCCCACTTGCACTAGAGTCAATAATCTAGATTACATTGTAAGGTACCTAACACCCATGGCATTCTGGTGTTGGTCATGCTTTGCCCTAGGGAGAGCTTTAGTCAACGGATCTTCCACATTCAGATCTGTGTGTACTTTGCAAATCTTTACTTCATCATCTTCGATGTACTCGCGAATCGAATGAAAACGCAGCTTGATATGCTTTAGCTTCTTGTGTGATCTTGGTTCTTGTGCATTGGCGATGGCACCCATGTTGTCACAATAGATGACTAATGGGTCCAATGCACTAGGAACCACACCAAGCTCAACAATGAACCTCTTCATCCATACAGCTTCCGATGAAGCCTCCGAAGCCGCTATGTATTCAGATTCAGTTGAAGACTTCGCCATCGTGCACTGCTTGGAACTCATCCAGCTTACTCGCAGCACCATTCAATATAAACACGTACCTGCATCGAGACTTAGAGTCATCGGGATCAGTGTTCCAACTTGCATCGGTGTAACATGTTACAACGAGCTCTTGGTCACCGCCATAACAAAGAAACATATCCTTAGTCCTTTTCAAGTATTTCAGGATATTCTTGACCGCTGTCCAGTGTTCCATTCCTGGATCACTTTGATATCTGCTGGTCAGACTAACAGCATGTGCGATATCCGGTCTAATACACAGCATGGCATACATGATAGAGCCTACTGCCGAGGCATAGGGGATCTTGTTCATCCTCTCTCTTTCTTCTGCCGTAGACGGACCTTGAGTTTTACTCAAGACCTTACCTGGTGTAATATCCCAGGTATTGGGGTTACAAAAATAGAGGAAACAGATGTGTGCATTGCATTCATGCATAGAAAATCTGGGGAATTTTCGCGCTTTAAAGTAAAACAGTCACAAGAATCGAAGTTTCACTTGACCTTGGTGGAATTGAAGTAGCTCATCAAGTCAAGCGCTATAAACCTCAAAGTGACTTTGTTAAAAACCTTGTTTTGGGCAGAGATGATTTGATCTAAGGGGTTAGATCAAATGGAACTAATAATCAACACAACAACACTTTTCTCAATGCTCAATTGCTTGATCTTATAAAAGATTATAAATATGATAATCCTTGCCACAACATATGAACATCCATTTAATTGGAAATCAAGTAACAATAAGTGAAGAAACTATTATTCACTTATCTTCTCCATGTCTTAAACTAATCCATGCACTTATCATAAACCCTATGATATCCATTCTACTTTAACCTTGGAAACAAGACAAGGAGATTCAACTTAAGAAATATATATTCTTCCCTATTTCTAATAGTTTTACATCAAACCTAGAGAGGTGAGAGTTCTATTATAATTACTAAAGAAGCAATAACAAAACTTGAGTTAAACCTTGGATATACATCCAAGTATTCAAATCATCATCTTCAAGACAACCCTAGAGAGAGATAACCATTAATGTTAAACATAGATCTTGATGATCACATCAACCTCTACAGAGCCTAATATTAGGTTAGCATTGAAGTCCTTCCCAAATGAGAGAGACCATCCATACTAATCCTAGTTCTATCTATTCAAAGATCCAAATAGTTAAATCATCAGTGCTTGAGAGAAACCCTAGAATAACTATTCATTTATGAGGAAGCTCAAGCTAAGGTGTTACACTCAAGAAAGTTAAGCCAACACTTTAATGTAAGGGGGAAAACTATCCATATATCCAGAAGATAATATCAACATTGCTTAAGTAGAACCCTAACAGAATATCTCAGGCATTCTCCTGGGATATAATCTATTGAGACAACCATAGCCATGACCATCTAAGAAACTATAAGAGGGATATTATACCCTAGTTAATCAAGACAATGCTTGATCATGGAAGTGAGAAACCTAATTAATAAGAGATACCTTAGGAAGCCAAACCTTGATCATTATAAATTGAGTGATGATCATAAATCCTAAGAACTTGAGATAGAGATATTAAGAACAAGTTGATCATGCCCAATCCATGATCATGCTCTTGAGATATGTGAGGATAAGTTAAACCCTACTAGAATATGTAGATCTCATCCTCACATAAAATTATAGGAAGATCACTAGTAATCAAATCCAGGCTTATATCCCAACCTTAACTTGTGAATCAATTGGTGATCATGAGTAGAATCCTACCACTTTTACATTCCACCTATTCTTCACTTAAGAATCACAAGAAAACATTTAGAGTCAAACTCTATACTCTAAATGGTGAGAAACCATCCATCCATATGACCAAAGTTAACTATAAAAAGAACTACAACCACTGTAGTTACTTTAATGATTAATTGAGAATGCTAATAGAAGTTAATTGGTAGATTATAAAACCAATTCTCAATATCTTAGTAACTAAAAGGGAACATAAAATGTTAAGTAAGCAACCACCTTATCATAGTTAGGGGAGATTAACCCTAGCACATGCAATATGGTGTCATCTCATCTCACAACCTAGACTTGAACCTCAACACTAGTTATGTATCACTATGGTGATCATAATATAAACCTAGGCCATGATTATGATTCAAACCAATTGCTATTAGGTAAATATCATTAGAACCCTAGTATAGCACATTAATAAAGTCTTAAACTATAATTATTAAACCTGGGAAAACTCTTGTGATACATCTTATAATTAGAACCATAAGTGTGATTAACAACCACTTATCTTTATAACCAAAGTCCAACCATGAGGAGAGTAATGTCTACTCTAGGTAATTCAAAGTATTATTAAAATATAATACTAATGCTAACCTTGACATAGAGTGATAATCAAAATTACAAGATCTTAATAAATAGAGGATCACATAAAATCATATGCAGGGAACTAAATTCTCAATTAAGAGCTCAAACCCTAATGATAAATTCTAAAACACTTAGAGTAGAAAGTATCAACTCCAATATTTCCAAACAGATTTGATTCACAAGATAAATGGAAAATAAAATAAGAGCATAAATCATGCTTACTTAAAATTTGCAATAAAGATTCACATATATTAAATGCTCATTCAAAAACAATTCAGTGTTACAATGATCCTTTGTTTAGTCCTAATGAAATTCAAATTATCAAATACCTGCAAATTGATTTGAATTCAAAACTGAATTCAAAAACAAAATTGAAAACAGAAGATAAAAACTGAAAAGAAAAAGAGAGTAAACCTACCAGGCTCACCTGGCCGTGGCAGCCCACCAGCAGCCCAAATGCCTCAGCCCCACGCGGCCCAAGCCATCAACCATACAGCCCACTTACCGTTTCGCTTGGATAAGAGCGAAGACGACGAACTCGTCTTCGTCTCCTCCACAGGGCGCGCGGGAGCTCGCCACCGCGATGGCCAGAGCCACGTCCCACGGTCGTCGCCGCCGTTGCTGACCGCCAGCACACGCCGTCGACCCTATAAAGCGCCACGGAAGCTTCAATTTCTCCTCCTTTCGTCTCAAACCGCCAAATCC